>NC_142939.1:23687216-23714716 GCF_046866305.1 Octopus bimaculoides | reverse complement strand
GTTACGGCTCAGGGTCAGCGAGCAAAATCGAACGACTGTATTTTGGAAGACCGATTATTTCGGAAATAGTAGCACTACTAAATATGGATTGCTAAGAAGACAAAGGGTCCATTCCGTACGCGTTGGTCAACATCGAAGACTTGTCTATTAACATGAAATTCGAATATTGGTGGACAAGCAGCAGGCATCGATTTTTTCTAATCTAAAATACTGTCGAATCATTCAAGGACTATTTAAACAACCCACTAATCCACGATTAGCGACACAGTTGAGTTATGGTTTTCTCTAAATCTGCAATAACATTCTGGAATCTGTCGATGGGTTGTGCATAGTTCTGTTGACGGACAAATCCATAGGTGTAGATGTCAAGTGCTGACCAAAGATGCTGATGGCCTTCATTCCACACTTTTCGTGAGTCTGGGTGCACCGTTTTGCTGATTTTTGTTTGGAACATGTTTCTCTTCCAAGGACTAGAATGAAACACTGCACTTTCTTGGGGAATGGTCGATGGAACGTAATACTAACGACAAGAATATCAATGTAGTTGTCAACAACGTCTTGTAACTTTAGCAGGGTCCTTCAACAAATTTGAAAATACCAAGTGCGATAATATTAGCATTTGAATGTATAGATTATAGTCCATTCTAGAATATCCTGATCTGAAATTGATTGCTTATTCAGAGGCTCTCTTTCATTATAAAGTATTATAACTTTAGAAAACCAAAGGTTTACTGAAATAGAGATGTATACAACTTCATTGATTAGATGGCAGAGAGTTCCCTGGCGGATTTCAAGATGTTTTTCTGTTAAGCAAGATTTCCACTGCACATATCTCGATTAGGCGCTGACGGCTTCAGAATAAATAGTGACAAGTAAGAGAAAATCTGCTTAATTTGAAACTGAAAGCTGTCAAAAGAAGTAATATATTCTTTGGCATCACGTTCCCCGGAAGTGCACTCAACATATTCAATAATGTGATCCTAGAAAGAGATCGATGAATAACAGAGTTTTGTGGCTAATCACACTCTCACAAGCCTTGATAAAGATAGTTATCTCCATCAGACATGGGTGCTGGAAGTCTTTTTTCATCACAGCCGATTCTGGTTTACATATATAATCAGGTAGTCATAAAAATAGGCCCCGTCTAGTGTGTGCCTTTTTGTACCATCCTCATGGTACAAATAAAAAATGATGATGCCGGGTTTATACAGGCAAGTCTGTTTAATCTCTTTATTTACTACTAAATATTTTATTTGTTGTCTTTATACAAGATTTCTTCGCTGGTATCGGTTGGGGTGCTTTTGACATTTTTTACAGTAACAAATCCCCAAATTTAGTCAGCATTTCGTCAAGCCACAAATCCATCTTCTACAAGGTGGTGTCTAACGAGAACTAACTTCTTCAATGGCCTCTAATCTATTGTCCCCATATCAATGACCACATGTATTTGGGTTCATACATTATAATCACAGTTGGTTGCGGACCTCTGCATATGTTTGCAAGATATTGTAATTTTTCGTGAATCTCAATCCGTGTAAAGGCCGGCGCATTTACAAAAACGTAAGCTCATTACATCTAAGAGTTGCTACCTTAACTTAATGTCATATGATCTGAATGAAGTTTTAACTTCTGTTCCTTGAGAATCTCGTCCAATATTTAGTTAATATTTAGTCTAGGATGGATTGTAATCAGTATTTTTCTCAAGCAGAATCAGAAATGCAGCAGAACTGATCCATCGGAAATCATTGGAATATCAGCAACTTTTATCGGTAATATTTTGAATTATTTGTCACGCTTTATCAAGAACATTTTACGTACACATACGTGTTTTCCAAACATGACAGCTTTTATCAGTCTGTTTATTAGCCATTAATAATTATTTTTACCTTGCCGGGCATGTTTATGTGCAGTCCATGTTTGTTCATAATTCAATAACATCTGCTCGGTAGTGTTTTAAAACGTGTGAACCTCCTTTGAAAGCAGTTTATTTTTTCCTGTTGTTTTTCGTAGCTTTTACTGCATGTTCTGTACTAATTTTATTAGAAGCATAATGTCTTTTTAATGTTTTAATCTCGTTGCAGCAACGCCACAAAAAATCTAAGAGTATATATTTGCCAAACCAATTAATGGAATTTAATAACATGATAAAATTTCCAGAAAAATGCTTATTTGTCACTTTATTCGAGGAAGTTTAAATGCTAGGTGCTCTTGAAAAACTCTTGAACTAACTGAATAATTACTTTAATACTTCAGGCATATATATGTTCCTGTCTTAATCTGAAAATATAACGCAAAAAGAATGTTGTTTGTAATTTAAGAAATCATTTAGTTCTATACAGAAATTATTGTTTTAATTGCTCAATTGCTAAACTTAAATATATAATGATTACTGTATATAAAAATAGACATTGACCTACACCTACAGACAACATTTACTCTTCAGTAACCCCAGGAAATACACGGTATTTGAAAATTTGATACTTAAATCCAGAAGCATGTAAATACTTGGTAATTTTGAAATGTATTATGCAAAACTCATTGGAAAAAATAATACATTAAATTTTGTTATTAAATTAAAATGCATTCGAACATGATTGAGTTTTGATGAGGAAAAATGAATAAATATATAAATTCAATATAGAAACAATAATGTAATGAATTTAAATACAAGTAAAAACTGTTGCTGTTTGATGCTAGTAATATAAAAATTGTTACGAAAATAGAAACATATTTAAAATTATATAAATGCAAATCATTCGCAGAACGTCAAGAAAATATTGAATCAATTAAAATATAAAGTGTTTAACAGCATTGAGATGTGAATTAATTTTATGAATTTATTTGTGTGTCATTGCTAATGGATTGTTCAGCGACGCATGTCGATATTTCTCAAGTTTAGTCAGGCATGTCACATCTGAAAATATCAACATCTTTGAATAAAGTAATTATAGTAATTACTATTTCTTTCTTACAAACGTTGCTTTGATATTATTATTATAAACGATTTTTGAATTCCATTCAATGATAAATTGCACACATTCATACGCATATATCCATGCATATTTATATGTATAGAAATGTAAATTTATTATTTTATTATCCAAATTGAAATGTCACCATTGTAATGAATGAAATCATTACAGACAATAAATTTCCGATCACGAAAAATATAAAATATAAAATATAAAGAAATGTAAATGAAATGGAACTGCTACAAGAAACATACGGGAAAAGTAATTTTTATAATTGATAAAAGCTTCCAACATTTTATAAAAAAAAAATCGACATGAATATAAAAATAGAGAAACTGCAAAAAAATCATTCTTAACAGTGTTGGTTCTATTAAAGTTATTTCCAATCAAAATATTAAATCTGACATTCACCTATATTAGAGACAACTTTATATCAGATAGTATTTTGTAACAGAATGCCTGTAGGAGACCAAAATTTAAGAAAGATATTTTTAGCAAGCCGGAAATATAAACCGGAGCATAAAAAGCATAAAATACGTTACAATATTGAGATACTAACTAGAACACAGTATATGCTTTGAAATAATTCTCTGTTCAACGGAGCTGAGAAGCGCTTTAATATTAATTTACTTTTGATTCTCAACCTTCATTGAGAACATAAAAAATAGCTGAAGTACTGTCAAATCACTCACTGCGATAGACTATTACCGGGAATATATATATTTCAGCATGACCAGTAGCAATCGATATATCTTTTATGAAATATAGTTGTATTTGGAGCACCTCTCAAAAAACATTGTGTATATAGGGATTAGGAAAAATTGGAATAGACTAAATGTTATTGAAATTAAAATCACCTAAAATTAACTGATTAAGGAAGAACATAGCTTTTAAAATTATTACGACCACAACTGGAATTATGTTTGATATATGAACACATCCTGTAAATAAGTAATATTTCCATATTCAATTGAAATATTGGAACACTGTGAATACATACATTCCATTGATGAAAGGAATATTTCTTTCAGCCTGATATTCCATTTCTATAAGTGATAAGACTTATATATATTCAGCAATATAAGCAGTGCCCATTGATATACTCACTAGTAAGGGGCGGTTACATGGCTCCATGCAATCGAAGAGCAATAGTCAGATGAAATGTTACCGTCTTTAATTATCAAAACGGAGTCATGTATGTATGTATGTATGACTTTCCTTTGAGTTTTATTCAAGTTCTTGACGCTGATAAAGCGAGAAGACGTTTCGATTTAAGTGAGTTCCTGATGTTTTTAAGCATGTAGTTGAAATGGTGTTTTGGCTGAACTGTCGATGCACTCATTCACGTGGGTGCATCTATTCACATAAGAAAGTCAGATGGGAAATTTTTAGTATTTTTTACAAATCTTCACTGTCCTACTAACAGATCCGATTTGGGGAAATCACGTCAGATTCTTTTCATCTTTCTCCGAGAAACTAACACGTTCTAGTGTTTTGTGCAGATTTGTTTGTACATATGATTATAGGCACAAATGAGAATTCATAATCACAGTAAGGTCCGCAGTAATTTGTCATAGTTGCTCACTATTCGTCATAGATATTCACTTATTCTGGACGTTTGGTTGTACATTCACATTCACAACACAGCTGCCCTTTCCACAGTGTATGATCGTTTTCTTTGTCGCCTAGAATAATATCGGCTCTGTTATGTTTGCACCGAATTGGTGTCTTTATTGTGGTATTCCACCAATATTTACTATTTTTAAAGGCATGAGTACCTGCTGGTTTTGATATGCCTTTGATCCATGCGCATTGTAAATAGTCTTTGCAACTACATCATGGCTCGGAGAAGGTAGTACCTCGTAGGGCTTTTGGGGCGGCTGTTGATGATGTGGGTGATATTTTCGATACTGGTTTAGCAGAGCCGACATTTTGTATCACTCTCTGAATGTTTCGCGGTATCTTTGTCTCTCTTGGTTATCAGGTAAATAGTAGCTATTTCCTGTTCCTGGATAGCGAAGATATATTCTTCTAGGTGAGATACAACGTACATATCGCAGGTCCATGGGAAGTTACTTTTCTTGTCAATGCTGCTGTTTCCCTCTTGCTTACGGGATATGCGCCCATACATTGCATTTTGGTAACACGACGCCTTCTCCTCCTCCTCCAAGCTTCTGTTTAGATTGACAAAACTAGCCTTCTTTGGGTCACATGTGACAGTTGTATTCTCAGAGTATATGAACAGAATATCTGATCCAACTCTGAAGATGTTGCTCTCTATTTTGAGCATACATGGAATGTACTTATTTCTTTATTTACCCTCCAGAAGTTGTCTGAGTGACATAATACAACATTCAAAGGCTGCTTGGACTGACCGTATGCCTCTACCATCATTACTTCGTCCCCTACCAGTATTGGTGTTAATGCGGAAGTGCTTACACTTGACAGATATTTTGATGGGACTAATCCAACACTGTTACTTGTGCTGACATTTTTGTACATATTCAATAAGAAGGGAATTTTCTCTATTCATTCCTAGATAGTATTTTTTCCGTCTGGCATTGCATATTGTATTTGCGACAATATCGTGTCGCATTGGAAGGTTGTAACTTGCCAATTTTCACAGCTACTAATCAAATGTGTGATTTCTTCCACAGAAATATGACTTAATCTACTATTGTAGTTGCATCACGAAACTCCAACGGCTTCACTGTCTCCTTTTCTTGATTAGGTATTTAGTAGTATTCTCCTGTCCTTGGATTTCAAATGTATATCCTTCGAAGTGTGAAATGATGTAACTGAGACGAGCCCAGGAGCATCTTTGCTTCATGTCTCCGGGAATGTATGTAAGTACGTATGCATGAATGCACACACACATACACACAGACACAAACACACACACACACACATACACACACATACACACACACACACACACACGACACGCGCGCACGCACACACACACACACACACGTATATATGAGGCGCGTGACCTAGTGGTTAGGGTACGATCGCGATATCGTGGTTTCACTTCTTAGACCATGTGGTGCGTTGTGTTCTTGCACTTCCGCGATAAACAGCAATACTGATACGAGACGAAGTAATGATGGTAGAGGCATAAGGTCAGTCGAAACAGCCTTTGGATGCTGCATTGTGTCACTCAGACAACTCCTGGAGGGTAAATAAAGAAATAGGTACATTCCATGTGCGTTTTGTTCTTCATCTCAAGTCGCTTTGCAATCATTTTGACAACTCACGCGTGGTACACATTGCACCTATTCAGGCAATGGCGATTTGATGGAAAGAGCGAGATAATGTGCGGCACGAACATTTGATCACAATAAACAATACATTTGTTTAGGTTGTACGGCACAAACCGAATCTCTCATTTGTCGTATATATATATATATATATATATATATATATATATATATATATATATATATATATATATATATATATATATATATATATATATATATATATATATATAGACTAAATAGATAGTTTAGATGCCTCTATAAACACTCACATATATATTATTTTGATAGATTTTAATGTGTAATTAAATTTGAATTTCATGATTAATTTTTGAGAATATCTTAAATTCATGTATTTTGTAATATTATAATTTAAAATATCCTTTGTTATCTTGATTACATATCCTTTATGGGGCTCTTCAAGTTGTTTTTATAAAAAATATTTTTGATAAATCATAATCAATTTAACATTGTGCTTGGACTTTTAAAACAAAATTGAGTCAATTTACTTCCTCTAGATATCCTCTTATTTATGAATGTGCCAGATCTACCTCCCCTTGACCATCAATATGAGATATATGTCACCAATTTTTGAATATATAATATCTTCTCTTTCATGATATAACTATATTTGTATAGTATTGTTTGTTCATAAATATCTATTGTATTATTCGATATTATTTAGTCTTCTGGCTTACTACTTTATATCATATTAATTACTTAATTTGTCAATCATAATTTTTTATGTGGATTATTTGCGATGAGACCGGTTTTTTTTTTGTTTACGTTTTTTACACTAACGTATAAATCAATTAATCTGAGTAATTTTCCTCTGGATATTATATTTAAACTTCATCACTTAGGTAATTAACTTAATTTTTTTGTAACTTGTTAACTATAATTTGAATGTATTCTAATGTAGTTCAGTTTTACTCATTTTTTAGATATTTCTGATAGCAGTAATTTAAAACCTACATAGAATTTTATTTTATAGATGTATATATATATATATATATATATATATATATATATATGTATTTATAGGTATATATGTACATGTATATATATATATATATGTATATATATATATATATGTTTATATGTATGTGTGTGTTATGTGTATGTATGTGTATATACATATATGGGTGTATATGTGTACGTGTGTGTATGTGTGTGGATATCTTTATATGTATGTATATGTAGTTATGCATGTATATTTTATATATATATATATATATATATATATATATATATGTATGTATGTATGTATATGTATGTGTGCATATGTATGTACATATATGTATATATATATATATATATATATATATATATATATATTTGCTTATTTTTCTTATTTTTCTTATTTCTTACAATTTATTTTCTATAACCTATCGGGCTTAAATAACCATATAAGGCTTTTTTACTTCTAAATCCTAACTTAATATAAGGCCTTATTTAGATTATGTATATTTAATTTGTTTATTGGGTATATTATATATTAGCATTTCTTATTAGACGTAATTCTATTTGACCATTAACTTGTGTAAAAAATATATTTTTATATGTTTTTATTTTTTTTTATTATCTAACAATTTTTTCTTCGGTCTGAATTTTTTATTTACTTTCATAACTCCAACGGTCCTTTTTAAAATGGACAGCCTTCCGTATTGGTTCGTTATCGAACTTCACAGTATAACATCATAAATTATCATTTGCTTGGTATTCTTACGGTTTCAACACCGATATGTATTACACCTCATGTTTTTTCAACTTGTCTATTTACATGTAATTATAGGTCAACTATGAATATTGTCTATGGATGTTATCTATTTTTACTGTCTGTCTTGTAATAGTACGACCCTGAGGAGATACAAATCCCATATTTTATAAAATGCATGAATCGATCTGGATATTGCATCGAAATGATCATAGATCATAATAAAGACTTTACAATGGATCAGATTTTAGCTCTTATTTAAATCGATATAAATACAAATACTCACTTGTGAGTATTTTGCTACATTTGATAAGATACAATATTTTTGCAAAATGTTGGTATAAATCTATACACACACACACATATACACACACACACACACACACACACACACACACACACACACACACATATATATATATATATATATGTGTGTGTGTGTTAATTCTCTAAATAAGGTATTAACAGTAACTGCACGATAAAGTGAAGTATATTGCCACTTAAATGTGGCTGACCCCTATGGGTGGATGTTACTGGGGCTAAAAGCAACAGCAACATCCACCCCTAGGGGTCAGCCACATTTAAGTGGCAATATACTTCACTTTATATATATATATATATATATATATATATATATATATATATATATATATATATATATATATAGAGAGAGAGAGAGAGAGAGAGAGAGAGAGAGGCGCAAGAGTGGTTGTGTGGTAAGTAGGTTGCCTACCAACCACATGGTTCCGGGTTTAGTCCCACTGCGTGGCACCTTGGGAATGAGTCTTCTACTATATCCTTGTGAGCGGATTTGGTAGAAGGAAACTGAATGAAGCCCGTCGTATATATATATATATATATATATATATATATATATATATATATATATATATATATATGTAGGTTATATCTAAACTGAAAGGGGACTTTAAAATGTCCCTAGTAGTGTGCCTTGAGAGCAATTTCGCCACGGACATCTACTAGGCGTCACCTGTCGTACTGCTTCTTCATCACAGTATCTACGTAAGCAATTCCTCGGTGCAGTGCAGGCAGAGTTATCTGCTGAAATTACATCCTTCGAAATGGATTAGAATACAATTCTTGGTGCCGTATGTACAAGTAGTATTCTGAGAAAGAACTGTAATGTTAGTAAGAGGGAATTATTCAAGACCAATGAGTAAAAATACGAAGATATAAAACTAAACCTTTATTACTCATATTTTGTCGGCAAACATGAAAATACAGAAGAAAAACTCGTAATATATTCTCCCGAAATGTCGTCAACGGAAATATTCATTCCTACTCTAGGCACAAAGCGCGAAGTATTTGGGAAGGGGGCCAGTGGATTAGACTGACCCCAGTACGCAACCGGTACTTAATTTATCGACCCTCAATGCCGGAATTTGAACTCAGAACGTAATGACAAAGTACCGCTAAGCATTTCGCCCGGTGTTCTAACGTTTCTTTTTTCTTTACTGCCCACAAGGGGCTACGCACAGAGGGGACAAACAAGGACAGACAAACGGATTAAGTCGATTATATCGACCCCGGTGCGTAACTGGTACTTATTTAATCGACCCCGAAAGTATGAAAGGCAAAGTCGACCTCGGCGGTATTTGAACTCAGAACGTAGCGGCAGACGAAATATCGCTAAGCATTTCACCCGGCGTTCTAACGTTTCTGCCAGCTCACCGCCTTCGTCAACAGAAATAATATAATCAGAAATAAATTTTTGAATAGTTAACAAATGTCTGTCTCTATGTATGAATTCAACTTGCATTTATTTAGACCAAAATTTGCTGTCAATTGTAGATGCAAGACGCCAATGATACATTTTATAGAATTGCAAGAATTTAAATCGAATTATGGCGAAGAAAGTATTTACTATGTCTCTTTTTTTTTAACCATAAACAAAGCTTTTGAATCTATTGAAATTACAGCAGTTATTCTTTTTTATGTTCTTGAACAGGCGTCAACAAATTTAAAATATGTAAGTACATTTTAAAAGCGTATAGTGAAACACATATATATATACATGCATACAGCATACATACACACACACAAAGGAAAAATTTAATCGCCACGAATAATTTTTAGTATATATATATATATATCGTCCTATATAAGTCTACCCCAAGTTTTCATGCAAAATAACTCGAGCACCGAACGCGCTAGTTTCATAGCTTACACTGTACCCGTACCGTAGCAATAAAATATGTAACGAAGAAAGGTAACAACAAAGTAACAATACAACAAACTCGCCACAAACTATACACAAACCAACAAACGATATTCCGGCAAACTACCAAAACAACACGTTACGACTCCCGGCGAATAACGCCTACTCTCCGACTCCTAATATTTATAGACGTTCGGTCAAGTCAGTCGTCGCAGTGGATGTCGAGAGTCTCGCCACAACATATACATACATACATCAGGTGGTTTTTTTACTCTTCTCTACTGTTTTTTGTTCTGTGTGTATCAAAAATATCGCTATCAATCTGGAGTAATAATTTGTAGTTTTGAAATCAGTAGTTCTTTGACTGCTATTTCTGAATTCTCAGTATGTTGGAGAAGCAGGTTACTGTCTATCCCTATATATTTATGATTATAAATGTTTTTTTACCGAAAAGGTGTTTTCATACTGAGCTACCCGGCAATATTGTTAATTATTAATTTTATTACTAATTGACGATTCCCTGCCCTGCATATCTATACATACACACACACACACATATATATATATATACATATATATATATATACATATATATATATATATATATATATATATATATATATATATATATATATATATATATATATATATATATATATATACATATATATATATATATATATATATATATATATATATATATATATATATATATATATATATATATATGTATATATATACAGATATGTGTGTATGTATTAATGTGCAAGTGTGCGTGCGTGCCTGTTTCTGTGTGTTTGAGAGCGCGTGTGTATGACTGAGTTCGAATAAACTTATGTATATACATGCGCGTATTCTTATATGTATGTGTATCTGTCTATCTCTCTCTCTCTTTCTCTCTCTCTCTCTCTCTCTCTCTCTATATATATATATATATATATATATATATATATACGCATGTGTTTATGTGTATGTATCTATAAATTATTTGAAGTCGTGTACATATTTTATGTATGTGGCGTGGTGTATGTGTTTGTGTGTGTGAGCGCGTGTGAGTGTGTGTGTCCGTGCGTGTGTCCGTTTGTATGGATATATGTATGTATATATGTACAGATGTAAATTTGTGAGCAACAGTGCTTATATGCATGTATATAAACCCATATTCTGAGACAGAAACTTATCAAATTTACGATCGTCGACAACTTCATCTAAATGTTATTTCAATTCACAGCATACACGAGCAAAGATATATGCTGTCAAATATTTCGTCCGCTGCACTTCGTTACTTTGCAGCTTATGAATAAACCAACATTGTATCTTATTTGTATGGAATACATTCTGAGCGCAGTTCGTCTTAAACGCAGTCACAATGCCCGCCGGACACTTTCTCTAGGCTTCAGGTTTGGCAGAAAATCTCATAGATAGGGCAACTTATGAACAACAAACTTTGCAATGTATATTTCCTTCTACTGATAAAATAAATCGTGTACACACAAAAATATCACACTCCATTAATTGAACCTGTTATACTTCATTACATCCGCACGGATCGCAACTAACCTTATGGAGCCAAAACATACTAGAAGAAAATATGCAGGATTTGCTGCTGGTCTTTACGGCACAAACTTCAACTTGCTTCTTTTAACAGTTTCAGTAATTAGACTGCTGTTATGCTGGGGCACTGCCTTCAATAATGATAATTTTACTAGATCAAAATGACTCCAGTCCTGTTTTTTTTTTTTTGAGCCCTGTTACGTATCTGAGTTTGACAACAGCCGACGAGGGATCATCTGAAGTATGTATGGTGACACATTATGTTATTCAAAGATAATAATTTAAGAATTACATGGAGAAGCAATAAGACTGCTAGGTGTCGACAAAATAAGTAACAGGTGGCCCCTACGGTGGATACGATCTACTTACACCTTCCCTGGGGATTGCTAGCTTTCAGCCAAAATTTGAAATCAGTATCTAAGGCGGTGCGAGCTGGCACAATCATTAACACGCCTAGCAAAATGCTTAGCAGAGTTTAATCGGCCTTTACGCTCTGTGTGTATAAATACGCTCACACCCTCATACATATAAATATAGGAATATATATATATATATATATATATATATATATATATATATATATATATATATATATATATAATACCGTATAAATATCTCCCTCTACACCCGCTTTCTCACTATATATGTACATATATGGGTGCAGGAGTGGCATTGTGGTAAGTAGCTTGCCCACCAATCAAATACTTCCCGGTTCAGTCGCACTGCGTGGCACCTCGAGCGGGCGTCTTCTACTATAACTTTGGCCCGACCAAAGCCTTGTGAGTGGATTTGGTAGACGGAAGCTGAAAGAATCTTGCCGTGTGTGTGTGTGTGTGTGTGTGTGTGTCTGTGTTTACGTCCACGAAACTTAGCGGTTCGGCAAAAGCCACCGATAGAATAACAACTAGGCTTACAAAGAACAAGTCCTAGTGTCGATTTGTTCGAATAAAGGCAGTGCTCCATCATTAGAATAAAACAAATCTTAGTTCGATATCTGACGAGTCGCAGATATGCCGTAAATACAAGCAGTGTACAAATTGGAGGTGGGGGTACACATTGAGGAAGTGAGCTGAGGACCGAGAGAAACATTTGATCACTACAAACAAATCACACCATGTGGGCTGCTAGTACAACAAAAAAATGGCAGAATTCTTATTTGTCATCTACGCCAAGACAGGTCGCGATATATGTGTAAGTACATACCTAAATACATACATAAACACACACACATACATACAAACCAACATACATACATACATACATATAAAATATATTAATGTATATATATATATATCTATATTTATATTATATATATATATATATATATATATATATATATATATACATGTATATATGCGTATATGGATATATTATATATATGTATATATATATTATTATTATATTATATGTATATGTATACATATATACAGATAGATATATCGATATATCCCTGTGATCAACATGTATGCAATCGCGTGGATTCTTCAGCAAAGTTACTTCAATCACGTGATTTCAGAATATATATCATTACCGCAAGTGAACTGAACAGCAAATAAGATGCAGATCTACTTCATTTTTATCAAGGAAGATAAATGAAACTTCCACTCTCGGAATACAGCAGCAGCAATGAACATGTAAAAATAATTTTATCTTAGATTTATATAGTTTGCTATATTCATTCCGCTATTGAAGTCCTGTGTAAATGACGGAATGCAGAATACAAACTACTATAGAATGTGGTTTTATTACGGAGGTGTAATTCATTTTTTTAAAAATGGATTTTTCATATCGTTTGATCTGCAAACAATTGAGAATATGAGATAAAATCAAAGAGACAGTTGTCGTTTTATATTGCTAATAATACATATGAAATGATACTATCATGAAAGTGCAGAAGAAACATCTTAGAAATGTATGCTATATCAACAAACATCAAAATGTCGCCTCTACGAGCGAAAGTTCAGTGCAAGTCTCTGCATAGATCCACAATCGATACAAACAGTTTAATCACGTTATGATGGTTATGATATATACGTACTCACGTATGTATATATGTACGTACACACACACACACAAACATATATATATATATATATATATATATATATATATATATATATATATATATATATATATATATATATATATATACATATATGAATATATGTGTATATGTATGCATAGCTGCATACACACGAGAAGTTACCTAAACATGTTCTCTGCGTAACAAGCCCGTTTTAGTTCTGGCTTCCGCCGTTAGTAGTCACTTGATGCGACCATCTGGCATCAGTCTGCCGACCACTGTCGATTGGTGGCGTCGTGCTGTCACGTGTACCTCTTTGTTTTGCAGTGCTTCTCCTCTGTTCGCTGATTTTTGCGATGACTGAAAGGAAGGAACAGCATGCTTACGTGACTTTCTGTTCCCTGGTGGGGAAAACGGTGGCCGAAACAGCAATCATGCTTCAGACAGCTTACAGGGACGCTACCATGAGCAAAACACAAGTTTGTAAGTGGTTATCATGCTCTAGATACGGTGACGTGTCGCTTGAAGACCGACCTCATTCAGGGCGACTACCGCCCATCGACCTCTCGAACAAATGAAAACATGAAGGGTTGACGAACTTGTTGATATGACTGGTGTGTCCTGGAACTCCTACGAACGAATTTTTAGTGAGGAATTGCGAATGAAAATGGTGGCAGCAAAATTTGTGCATCACTTGCTCTCAGAAGATCAAGAGCAGTCATGACTGAATGTGTGTCGTGAACTAAAAGAAAGGTTATAAGTTCGATCCAGACACGTTCTCGAATATCATCACCGGTGACGAAAGCAGGTGCTACGGAGTTTCCAGATGTGGAAGTGGTGAACAAAAGCAAACCAAAAAAGAAAAAAAAAACACACGACAGCGGCGTTAAAGTGCATCACTCCTGCAAGAGGTTAAAGACTGTCTCGAACAGTAGGAATCGCGTATCTAAGAGATACCGCTACGCTGTAAACTACTAGCCAGATCTTGACTCTAAACCACAATAAATCTTCATATAGCACAATGGGCGGGACGAAGACAAAATAAACTAGCATAATTCCAGATACTTGATTTCTAGCTCTGCATAAGAAATGCTCTGCTTTCATCAGTGGAGATATTCTGACCTTATTGCTTGAGGAGCTTTTAGGCGGGCAATTTAAACTGGTTGTGTACATACGTGCACATATATGTATGTATACGTTCGTATATGTAAGTATATCGTATGTTTATGTACATATATATGTATGTATTTGTGTGCTTTTCTGTGTATGTGCCACTGATAAACACAGAGCATTTCTTATGCAGAGCTAGAAATCAAGGATCTGGAATTATCCAGTAATTTTTGCTTATTTATTTTGTCTTCGTCTCGCTCTTTGTGCCATATGAACATTTATTGTGGTCTAGAGTCAAGATTTGGCTGCTATTTTCAACATGGTGGTATCTCTTAGATATCCTATATTATAATTTTAAATAATTGTTACCTTTGATGGTTTTTATTCCCGTGCTGGCCACTTGATAAGATCAATATTTTTTATATATCGATCTTAACCTTATTTTATATATATATATATATATATATATATATATATATATATATATATATATATATATATATATATATACATATAAACACACACACGAACCACCACACACGAACCACATATATATTTGGCGATTCACGAGCTCGGATAAATCACAGGACTCGGTACAAGTGTAGTATATTCGTGTAATTCTTTAGTATATTACAACTGAAACGCCCAAAGCTTCTCGTTTCCGTTCGGCAGCAGTTAAATCAGCGCTTGTTTTCTTTTGTGTCTCCCACTCAGTGAATATATGTTGATCTAAGAACTGAAAGCTTGAAGATGCCTATACTTATGTTTTATTGTTTTAAACTAAACACACACACGTGCGCACGCACAAACACACACACATACACACACAGACACACACACACGCACACACACATACACACACACACACACGCAGGGAAACAGCCACGCCCTCATGCATGCGCTGACACACAGTTTCATAGGCTTCTTGCTGAGAGCCAGCGCATTTAGGCTTTGATAACCGAAAAGAGAATGCTGCCCTATGATGGACTGATATTCGTCAAGGTTGGCCACAACTAGTTGTTAGAAGTGAGATCAACATGCTTTACAACGGTGAGATCAACATACATTACAACTAAATGCATTGCAACGGACATTTCTTGAACTGGGTAGCTGGATTGGATGCTAGTGACGTGTTGGTGTTTGGCTGGCCTTAGAAAGATATTGAATGCTAGCCTATATACCGGTATACATTTATATTATTGCACACACTTTTGTAAAGCAAATCTATTTAAAATATCTGAAATTTGCCTCTTATAAATCTGATCTACACTGAAATACAGGAATTTTTATAACTTATAATAAACTGCTCTTAAACCACATAAAGCCTACAAGTTAGTACGATTAAGTAATAGCTTCTATCGTATTTATTACGATCGAAAAGGGAAGAGCAATAACATTCTTCGATCGAAATGTAAGGAACAATAATATTCTTCTAACATAAGTACGAAACAGTTTGTACATATCTAAACTATAACAAACCTTCAAAGAACTATCAAGCTCAGTAATTTGTAGACATGTATGATGCGAATAACAGAACTATAGACTTTGTGAGAATGTAAATTAAGACACCACGGATGAATTATAGACAAGTGAAAAATAGCAGCCGCATATTGATTTTTAAAAAATTGGATCAGTGAGCTCATTTCTAATGTCAACTCAATATGGCGAACGCTACTGGAGGAAGTATTTAAATAAACAAAAAAATTGTTATAATATTTCTATCTAACCTGTAACAATTCCTTTGGAAGTAAAGATTTCTAGTTTAAATTCAGTTCATGTTTATATTCATATTCAGGAATAAGACAACTTTTAATTTTAGAACATCGATGGAAACATATTCTGAATAAAAAGTATATCGTCAATGTACATATCATAGATTTCGTTAACAATCCGATAAATTACGTTCGTAATTACTTTTCTATATTTTCTCTTGTAAACCATTTTTTTTTTATTGTGCAGTAAGTATAAGCTGGTTACACATAGAGTAAGATACACGCACGTTTACACAAATTAGCAGACACATGCATACCCATACAAATATTAACACACACGTACACACACTGTCACACACACACACACGCGTACGCTCACACTAATATATAATGTTATTTGGGTTTCTAGTGTATATAAACATGAAGACATATTTTATTGGAGAAAAACTCTCATCAATAATGCGTGGATTTTATTCATAGGTCTTGTTGAGAATTTGAAATTTAATCGATCTACAGATTGTGTGCACGTAGGTGTCTGTGTGTGAGTTTTCTCTCTTCTACTGGATTTATTGTATTGCGTACATTCTAGGAGAACGCCTTAAGAGATTTAGTCAATTAAACCGATCGCATTATTTATTGCAATTTGATATCTGCTATACTGGTCACTAATTTGGCCGAACTACTAAGTTGCGGGTACGTAAACAATATAACATCAGTTGTCAGATGAGACCAGTAAAGGCAACGTACAGACAGACTGTCTCTATCTGTTTCATTTTCAGCTTATAATTTTAACTGAAGCAATAAACCTAAAATTGAATTTGTCATAGTAAGAATTTCCCAATGCTAAAATTGGTATTTCTATTAAAGAGTCGTTTATTTAAGTGGCTTTTTGTTAATTTTGCTTCACCATTAGATTCTTTTGAATTTGTAATCAATCCGACGTTCTGAGCAAGGTCTTCAAGTCTTCCCGAGTTTAAATTTCTTCATCTCGTTCTAATCTCCATCCATCCATTCATCCGTCCGACTGTCCGTCTGTCCGTTTGTCCATCCATCCATCCATCCATCCATCCATCCATGCAACCATCCATCCATCTATCTATCTATCTATCTATCTATCTATCTATCTATCTATCTATCTATCTATCTATCTATCTATCTATCTGGACAGACGGTAGACGTGTCGGCTCCGTAAGTTTTGACTTTTTCATGTTTTAAAAAGTTTGTTTGTAAAGTTTATTTTTTATAGAAAGTTGTATAACAACTTGTATACTCTCTGGTGCAAGTTTTTTGCGACGGAAATCTGCACTGTATGGCACATTTCCAGGATATAAAAACCAATTTCGGCTTTCTAGCCATTTGTTTTTGAGACGATGGCGTCTTGTAGCCATGAACATTTTTGTGAAACGAACGCTGCATTTTGCAGTGTTTCGTTCGAAAAAGAACTTCCTAGTCTTCCTTCCTCACAGTTAAAGGAGAGAATGGAGAAAAAGAAAAACTCTGCTGCTACAGCAGTCTTGCCTGCCACCGTAACCAGTGACAACAACAACAACAGCAACAACAACAACAGCAACAACAACAACAACAACAGCAGCAGCAGCAGCAGCAGCAGCAGCGATAACAAGGACACAAATGTCCTTGCTAACAAAACCACTGTCCTCACCACTGATACCACCACTACCGCCACCACCGCCACTACCGCCACCACCCCCACAACGAACTTTGCCGAGGCTTTGAAGCCTAGGAAAAGAATTTTGAATATATCGAAAGAGAAATTACTTTCATGCAAAAGCATGCTAAGTAAAAAGGACGTTACAGTCAATCTTCAAACGCCCGCGGACTTTAAGATAAACATCGATAAAAAAAACTATCATCTACAGAACCATTAATTTAAAGACAAAGACAGTGGAAAAATTCACCCAAGAAAATGTTGAGAGGTGCTTAAAGCCGATTTGGTCTTACAAAAATTACATAACGAGAGGATTGAAATTCGGAACGATAGAGGTAAGACTAGACAGCGAGCAGCGAGCGAAGGACCTCTCCACTAAGTCATTACAACATGAGAACCTGCTCATGATCCCTACGTACCTTGGTCGTAGGGTTACGAAAATAAAAATTTCGAATGTGCCTCCTGAAATTGAGGAAGAATGGCTAGTATCTGCCATATGTCTAGGCATAGAGGAGGAGATAAACATATTAGAAGCATCTGCCGTTTGCAATGAAACCTGGATTGGCCAGGAATTTCAACTCCCGGTACAAATTGATCCAGCAAACTGGGAAAAAATTCCACATAGAATCCAATTAACTGAGGATTCAATTTTTCATGTTTTCGTCGAAGGCAGAAGGCCAGTTTGCTACGTTTGTAGTAGCAAAACTCACCTTCAAAAAACATGCCCAGTAGCCCAGAAGAAAAGGCAACAACAACAACAACAACAACCACAAGAAAAGCACAAGAAAAAAACAGCATTACTGCCTACACCGCCATATGCACAACTGGTCAAGCAGTTGCACAACGAAATGGAAAAACGCCAGCAGCCAGCAACCCAGCCGAACCAAACAACAACACCACCAGTACCACCAAGAACAGAATCAGCACCATCACCACCACCAACACCAACAACAACAACCCCACAAGAAGGGAACACGAAAAAGACTCCCACCCCACCCCAACAACCAAAACACCACATCCCAACTGTCACGAAACAGCACCAACACCACCAACAACAAAATCAACCCACACAAAAATAGACCCCAACCCTTCCCCTCCCACCCTCCGATTTCTCCGACATGTCAGATGAAGATGACACATAGGCTTGGCAAGTGGCCACGGGGGAAGAAGAAAAAGGGGAAAAAAAGAACGGAAAAACAAACAAACAAAGCTGGGAGGTTTACCAGCCCCGAAACCAACACATCCACAGAAAACAAAAACACCAACACAAACGCACCAACACAGAACCCGACAACAAGTTTGACAGCGATAAACACAAACAATCCAGACCTAATGAAATTCATAAGGTCAAACACTAGCGTAACAGATAATGACACGAAAACAAGCAATCTCCCACGCACTACACCACCACAACACATCACAATCATACATGTAACACGGAGCACATACAATACACTGAAATCTCTCTACCCGGATACAGTAGGGAGATTCCAGAAATATTCATAAAAAAAACTATACAAAAACCTTCTGAGAGAAGGTTGTGAGGCAAAGAGCCAAGAACTTTCGGACAGTAAGTAACTCTCTCTCTCTCTCTCTCCTTTCGTGTGTAAGACAAAAATTTTGATAGAATCATGGTGAAGATTGGCTGTGTGAATGTGCGTGGCTTGGGGTCCCCTTGGAAACAAGGGCACCTCTTAAATGACATCAAGTCACACAATTTGGATATCATAGCCATTAGTGAGACCAGACTCCATGAACCGCGGGCCCTAAAGTCCATGTTTAGCGGGCAGTTTAACATTTATTTTTCTCCTTGTCTGCCGAGGATGGGCGGTAGTGGCACGGCGGTTCTTTTTCGCAAGAGTCTGGATCTCCAAGTAAAGACGATATTTACGGACCCGGAGGGTAGACTGGTTGTCCTAGATGTGGACGGCAGTGATGGAGGCGCTTTTCGGTTGCTGGCAGTTTATGTGCCTCCTTTAACAGGTCGGTCGGACTTCTTTCGACGTCTAGAAGTATTCCTGGGAACGTCTCGTCCCTTACTTTTAGTGGGAGATTGGAATGCTACCTTGGACACGCATCTAGACTACGTGGGGAGTGACAAAACTAGAAGGGGATGCAAAGGCCTCATAGATCTGCTCAGACGCTTCCAGTTGTCTGACAGGTACCGACTAGACCACCCAAATGTGCCAACGTGGACTTGGAGCAACCGCATTGGGTCTTCGAGATCGTATCTAGATAGGATAGTGTGTAGGTAAAGAGATAGAGATAGTTTAGGATGTCCACAATTCGACATAGTCAGCTACACGGATCACAAACTTGTGACGTGTACGCTAGACTTAGATAAGGCACATAGGCAGGGTCCCGGTTACTGGAAACTAAACGCGTCTTTCCCGTCGAGACAGGTTTTCAGAGACCGGATTAGCACGTTAGTAAAGAGGGCTTTGACGGGAACCATCGTCAACAACAAATGGTGGTTTGCCCTCAAGAGAGCAGTAAGGGCGGAAGCAATAAGGTATAGCAGGGCACTAGCTGTAGAGAGGAACAGAGTAGAGGGGGTGCTAGTGATAAAGTTAGAAGAGGCATTGCGAAGTGGCATCGCATCCGACGTTTTAGCGGCGAGGTTGGCCCTCGACCAACACTTCAATGCTAAACACGAAGGGTGTGCTGTCAGGGCAAGGATGCGTGCTCTGAGGAATGAAGGTGTTGGAGCCGCACGAGAGGCCCGGGTGGCGGAGGCGCAGCGGGGTAACAGAGCCACCATCCGGTCTCTGGTAGACGAACAGGGGCGCGAATTGCTCGAGCCGAGCAAGATGTGCGAGGCGTTTCAGCGGCATTTTGCCCGACTGTTCGGGAGGCGTGGCGAGCGAGAAGGCAGGGTGGACTTTAGTGCCTACCTGCACAGCTTGCCACGACTCTCGGCAAGAGAGTCGGAGTGCTGCGAAGGGGTCATCACGGCGGAGGAGGTGAGGGACGCGATGGCGGGTTGCTCGACGGACAAATCTCCGGGTTTGGATGGTCTGCCCTACGAGCTTTACAACTGTATGCCAGACTTGTTTGGAGACGTCTTGGCGGCCGTGTACTGCACCTGGCAGCAGAACGGGAGCATTTCCGGTTTTGTGAGCCGAGGAGCAGTAACACTGCTGAAGAAAGATCCAAACAAGGGGGGCGCCATAGATAACTTTAGGTCCATCACTCTGCCCAATGCAGACATGAAAATTTTGGCCAAGGTGTTAGCCAAGCGGTTGGCGCTTGTCATCGAGAAACTGGTCGGCACGGAGCAGACGTGCGCCGTGCCGGGCCGGAGCATCCATGACAACCTCCATCTGATGCGCTACATCATAGAGAGGGTAGTTTAGGAACCTGGCATGGGTGGGGCCCTGATCAATTTGGATCAATCCAAAGCTTTCGATAGGGTAGACCATCGATACTTGGAGGCCGTCCTCGAAGCGGCCGGCTTCGGTCCCGTTTTCCGCGGCTGGATGGCTGTCTTGTACACAGGCATCCGTTCGGTTGTTCGCGTCAATGGACGTCTATCGGGACCCTTCGACATTGCACGTTCGGTTCGTCAGAGATGCCCCCTGTCACCGCTCCTGTACGTATTGACTCTCGAGCCACTACCGCGGAAGCTGGCGACGCTGAGGGGCATCCCGCGAGAACTGGGGTGCGGGACGAGTGTGTCGGCATACGCGGACGACGTCACCGTCATAGCGTCTAGCCACGAGCATATCGAGCTTGTCGGCGAGACGCTGAAAGACTACCAAGCGTTGACGGGAGCGAAAATCAACCTGGATAAGTCGGTGGGTTTGCTACTCGGCACCTGGAGAAGCAAGCCCATACCGTCCGGCAGCGTCTCAGTAGTGGTACGCTGGACGGACGGTCTGGTCAAGTTGCTCGGAGTCTGGTTCGGTCCGGACCTGCAAACGGAGAAGAACTAGGGTGAGATAACGAGTAGGTTGGCCACTCTCTGCCGGCAATGGTCCGAGAGGAAGCTGTCCCTAAAAGGTCGGGCGGAGGTGGCGAACGTGTACATCGCGTCCGTCATCGAATACCGCCTGACCGTCGTGCCTTGTCCCGATCGCGCCATCACCGAAATGGAGCGCATCCTCTTCCGCTTTTTGTGGAAAGGAAGCCTTCCGATGATGAGGCGATCCGTTTGTTGCCAACACCCGCTGAAAGGAGGGCTGGGCATGCCGTGGTTGATGATGCGCAGACATGCGCTGAGACTGCGACATCTCCGGCTCTACGTAGACGACGGTGAGCAGGTGTGGTCGCCGTTTGTGCGACGCGCTTTCCCGCAGCTCGTCTCCATGACCGAGCTGCAGTCGTGGATCAAAAAGAGGCCGAGGAATGGCGAATGGCACCGTGAGTGTCGCGTTGCTCTGCAGCAACTTTGCCGTCCCTGGTCGACCTAGAGCGGCTGCATCACAACGAAGTCATTCTATAGGGGATTAGTGGAGGGCAGGTACGACGACGATCTCGGGGCGAACCTGGGCGTCGACGAGGAATACCTGACCCGCTTGTTCAGGACGACTTTTGGGCCGGGACCTATGGACAACTTCCAGAGATCCCTGGCCTGGCAGTGTTACCGAGAGGCGCTACCCGTTCGGGATAAGCTCTATAGACACGGCTCGCGAAATGCGGGGTCGACCTGCCCGAGATGCGGTCAGAGCGATGAAACTGTTCTGCACGCACTCGTGCAGTGTCCAACCATTTCGGTGCTGTGGGCTTATGTCGAACGACTGCTGTCACGTGTGGGACGAGTCGGTTTATCAACCGAGTCTATTGTCAATATCGTCACGCCTCCTTCCTTTAAACGGGAAGGAAGAGCTGTATTTATCGTAATTGTGGCGATGGCGAAAGAATGCATCTGGTGGACGCGTCTAAAAGGATTAGATACAAATACTTTCCTCTCTGGTCAATCTCTCATCAACATTTTCAAGTATCACCTGAAAAGGAAGGTGAGAGTAGAGAGGCAAGTGTTGTCTAGCAAATGTTTCGAAGAAAGATGGATACATGTAGCAAGATTGGCACGTATAAATGACGAAGCCACCTTGACCATGATTCTATAAAACGCTTTAAAATTTTGTAAACAGAGATTTACTTACGTTTCTTGCATAAATAAAAGGAATTTTATTTAACGAAATGTGACACTAAGGACCGAGGTTACCGTGGTCTTTTCGTAGGTTTTTCTTTCCACGGATAACCTCCCCATTTATTGGGAATTTTCTGTATTATTTCGTATTTTGTGTAAATACCCCAAACGTTTTGCGATGTATTTTTTTTCATCGTTGTCCCCACTTTTGTTTTTTTTTTCTGCTTTGTTTTCGCCCCCCTCGAAAAGAAAAACTCTACATTTGTATTTTGAGCCCTCTATGTTGAGCCCTGTCTGGCTAATAAAGAAACATATCTATCTATCTATCTAACTATCTATCTATCTATCTATCTATCTATCTATCTATCTATCTATCTATCTATACATCTATTTATCTATACATGAATTTATTTACTTATACACGCATGTAAATAGATATCTGCCTCCATATATATATACACATATATATGTGTGTGTGTGTATGTGTCCGTGTGAGTGCATGTCTATATATATATATATATATATATATATATATATATATATATATATATATATATAATTATATATATATAATATATATATATATATGTATGGTGCGTATATATGTATATGGTGCAGATAGTCCAGCTTATTGCTCGAGGCATTCGAAACAGGAATCCCTTGTACTCCCGATGCAAAATCACCTCTCATATTTCCACAACATGCGGGTATTCAGAACTAAAGCTACGTATTTTCTTGAGTCACGGCTGCAATAACAATGTATTTTGTCTCAGAATGCTGACCAGCATAGAGCTTCTCTGTGTCGTGCTGCTCTAACCTGTTCAGCAACATGACAATTGGTTCCTCGCTAGCAGCCTAAACACGTTTTAGAACAATTGGCTGAACAGATTGCTCAAGCACGTCAACGCCCTTCTCAAGAACAAGGACCATAACTAATAGCATAGAATAGATTAATCTTCAAAACTGACAAAATCAGATGATGAATGCTGCAAGGCAGTATAACATAGCCTCACTAATGGAATTCGCTGTCAATGTAACCCATCACAGTTCTGGTTTAATGGACGTGAAATGCCGCCATTTTAATGCATTGATATTCATGAGAGACTGCACTAGAAGACCATTAGGCAATTTCGATTTTGTTATTTACTATAAATCCGAGTTTATCCATATTTCAGACGTACCAGATTTACCTCTTCAGCTACATAAAATGTTCATAATTGATTCACTAGAAGCAAAATATTTGAGAAGAAACATTTAGAGCTTCAACTTTACCATGACCGTGTGAAACTTAAAATCAAACGTTGCTATAGTTGTTCGAGGCAGTTTAACCTTGCAGAATTCAAGAAGTTGCTTATAGATTATTTTGCAAAAGAGAAAATGCTATTATAGCCGCAATGTCCTGTCTGCAGATTTGATGTTACGGTTCTGAAGAACTGCTTCAACATTTGCAGAATTCCCTGCAGGTAACGGAATAGACAATATTGATAGTATATCAGGTACGCTTCAATATGGTATGCCTTCTGCTAACAAAACGTATTTGAAAGAAAACCTGTGAAAGAAATTTATGCTGACAAAAACCAGTAACTGTTTCTATTGGATTGCTTGTTGACAAAATTCCAGATGGTGAACTCTTCAGTAAAAGGTATGACTTGCCGAGAAGTTGTGACTTGCCGAGATGTTGTAATTTGCCGAGAAGGTATGATTTGCCGAGAATATATTAGCCGCGAAGGTATGGCATTGACGATAAAAATCTTCACCTTGCAACAAATTTGACAAGTTCAATCTAGAGAGATATCAGCAATATATTCAAATATTTAGCGAATTTTACAAAGAATATGTCCTGATATATATCCATACTTTCCTGACAACTTAGATTGATAATATCTCAATATACTGAATGCAAATCGTAACTGAGAAAATGGCGTCTCTTCAATTGTATTCTTTTGAGATAATAAACATAGGTGATTCAGATAATATATCGCATAACCGACACCATCGATTAAAGGGTTATTTTCTATACCAATACGCCTAATACCAATCTGATCGTTTGTACAATATTCGAATCTACAGGCAATATTTACAATTAGATATGTAAAATGCTTTGGTAAGGGCGGCGATGTTGATACAAGCGAATATTTACACTGGCTGTGACATTTGACAAGATCCTATGGCACATTGGTAGTCATTTGGTAGAGATTTTGGAAACTAACATTATTTGTGGCACTCACCTACAAACTAAATTGCGAAGACCTCACAAGTCAATTCAATTAACATCAAACGGTTGCAGATCAACCTGCTATAAGTGAACGACTTTTCAAATTGAATTGAGATCGGCATCAACAAGATTTCGAATACGACTTTTAGGAATCATGATGAACGTTGTATTATTGAAGACGAGAACTATGTTTACCTCATTGGTGTTTTCACTTTAAATTAGAACACGATCACAGCATATAGAAAGAAATCGATAGAGCTATTTCTGCCGAAATACACAATCAAATAATACAAGCATCGGAGAGAACTGCATACAACTTTACTGCGCATGTGAATGGGAAAATATAGTTTGAATTACACCCACGAGTGAGATTTCCATTCACAAGTATTAAGCTATCCACACTATTTTCCCGAAGTCCTACTAATAAAGTAATACTGATATTGTTGGAGTTAAAAAGAGCTCCTTACGTAATTGACGCGATAAACCCTACAATACCTGGTCACTTTAGAAATGCGAAAACTAAATCACTGCTGAAATGTGTGCATCAGTTAAAGACATCAAATATCTATAATAGCATTTATTCAAACGCACACACCATGCAATAATCTCGTTGGAACTGGGAAGAGGAACGATTTCCGCTCAATACTGCGGGTACAAATCAGTAGAAGTGATGATTAAATAGTAATGATCCAGGTACACTGTATCATCTGAATGGTGCTGGAGAAATTTAAAATTTTCCATTCCCAAAAAATAATTCATGCATCAGATTCCCAAACAGTAGCAATTATTTAGCTTATCCAAACTATGCAGAAATTGCCTACAACAAGCATAGGGTCTCTGAAAACAGAGTTTATTGTGTGAACCTTATGAGGCTGCTGAAACGTGAAATCTTCTATACTGCAACTTCCAGCATCAAATCAAAATTCGCAAAGAAAAACTAAACAATATTTGTGTATACAACATACATTGTCGATGTCAATGTGTGACAGGGCCTGCTCTAACAGTTTTGAGAAGTACGGCAGTGTACCATACGAAAGTTTTAAATATGCATGTCAAATAATGTGTTTGAAAATGGAAGGGAATTTAAATGTGCACGATTGTGAGATAAAAAATCTCAGTCTTCAGAGCAGGTTAGACATTATAGTTACATATTTATTAATATTCCTCATTTCTGCACTCTGTCTGAGCTTTTAAATGTTTTTTCCAGGTTTCCTTATTGCAGAAGACAGAAAAAGATCCTGAAGTTGAAAGGTAACTCTACATTTATAACATTGTTACGCTTCAAAACGTCAGTTGATAGTATTATGAGGTCCATCAGATCATTGTATTTTGCTAGATACACACCGTCATTAACAAAAAGCAATACATCTTTCAGCCTAGGTATGCTACAGTGATTATGGAAATGCCCTCAATAACTGACAAACGATTATATTTGAGTAAATAAAAGAAAAAATCATAAGAACGAAAGTAGCATCTGAGAAAATGTCAGCTTTTAACAAAATTTGGAAGCCAGAGTAATTTTATTAGAGCTAAGCGAAATTTGGTAAATGATGAATGCATGAAATGATCTAATATTTGGAGTCTAAGTAAGATTACATCTTCAGATGACTATAAAATTGCTCAGTTGCCTATTCAACAAAGATTGGAGTGCATTCAAGCTACTAAACCACTATGCAAATTTCTTGCGGTAACTAAGCGCAGGAAATGTTACAAATTATTGTTTCGGAAATGGCGCGTTAGGCGACACTGAGATACAGAGTGATTGGCACAAGGAATATTACTTTTGATACCATCTGTCCCAAACTGAACGAGCCTGTTGGGCGCGGCTGAATCAACGTCGACGATTTGGCCAGGTTGACGTGTTTTGGCGATAGTACTTTTCGTACTTATGCAAACACACACGCGTGCAGAAATATGAGCGTAAAAAGAAAGATAATGAGAAAGAGAGGTTCTGAGAGACAGAAATGTCGAGTAAGTAAACGTCGAATGAGTGGCATGTA
>NC_142939.1:23604716-23684716 GCF_046866305.1 Octopus bimaculoides | reverse complement strand
ATTTGATTTTAAAGTTGTACGTAACATTTTTCACATTTTCTTTTCTATATACGAATATATTTTCTTCACCTTTATTGTTCATATATCCAGAGAAATATAACAGCAGGTGTAAAGGTATCACCTTTAATATTTTGAAATTCAGATCTACTCTGCGATTTGAATGAAATGTCATTTCTGGTAGGTTTTAACATCTAGATAAACAATATTTTTGTTAATTCAGATACCTAGAGATGAATATATGCACATTCTACTTGATGTCATATGAGAACTGGGATGTAAGCGTGATATTTCATTATAAAATGAAAGAAACCTTTCTTTCATATGAATAGTTATTAATTTTAAGTGGCATTTTCAAAAAACAACTATTAGAAAATGTACATGGCTAGGAAATACTATCGTTTTAGAAGTATGCTAACGAAAACTGCAAGCTGTCCAATAAATTGTAAGCTTTTGCAACAAAAATACATGACTAGGAAATATATTCAGTATATACATACGTATGTGTGTGTGTGGGGGGGGGGTATGTGTGTTCGTGCGTATATGTGCCTAAGAAGCTTGCTTCCCAACCACATGGTTCCGGGCAGAGCCCCACTTCGTGGCGCCTTGGGCCGACCAAAGCCTTTTGAATGTATTTAGTAGACGGAAACTGAAAGAAGCCTATCGTATATATACAAACATAACAGAAATAGATGTCGTAGTCTTAACTCTGGCTGAAGAGCTTAAGTATGATTTTCATACAGACAGGGACATCAATTGATCCCGGAACAATCATATATATATATATATATATATATATATATATATATATATATATATATATATGTATATATATATATATATATATATATATATATGAAGGCGCATATATATGTAAAGGCGCGTGGGTTAGTGGCTAGGGCATTCGGATCACGATCGTGAAGTCGTGAGTTCAGTTCCCAACGACGGGTAGTGTTCTTGAGGAAGACACTTTATTTGCTGGCAACAATGAGTAGTACGTGTATTTCAAGGGGCCAGCCTTGTCAGACCCTGTGTCATGCTGAAACTCCCTGAGAGCTACGAGAAGAGCACGCGTGTTTGTTGAGTGCTCAGCTACTTGCACCTTAATTTCACGAGAAGGTTGCTCCCTGATCGTATCAGCAGGGACCCTCGTCGTCGTAACCGACGGAGTGCTTCTATGGTCCTATAATATATATATATATATATATATATATATATATATATATATATATATATATATATATGTGTGTGTGTATATATGTATATGCATATATATATATATATATATATATATATATATATATATATTTATTTATATCAATCTCACTATTTAAATAGCCATGTGTATGCATATATATATGCATATATATGCACACACACACACACACACACACACACACACACACACATATATATAGATATATATATACATATATGTATAGATATATCTATATATTCTATATATATGTGCATATGCATGTATATATACATGTGCGTGTGAGTAAGAGTGTGTATGTGTGTTTGTGAGTGTGTGTGTTTTGTGTGTACATTCAGATATGTTAGTATGTGTGGTTGCATGTGTGTGTGTGTATGTTTATAATATTCTGTATGGTGAATCTTAAGCCGGTTGAGTTATACTTGTATCAACGGCCGCTTATCAAACAATCAAATACTGATATATTTGACACAGTTTCATGCATCTTTTTAAAACTGGCAATTTTCCTATAGGTATTCATTACTTAAATATACACATAAGCTATGTTTGGTTAGAAGTAAAATGAAACATTTGCTTGTTTCGAAAATACAGGGTGGATGTATTATGTATTGTTTTCTTAAGATTCCATAGTAGTTCAGTAAGAAATCTATCTAGCTCTATATCAATATGATATGCTAGTATTATCTGATTCATGCCATTCTTGTTTTGGGGATCAGGGATGTATTATATAACTAAATACACTATTATGTTAGCATTTCATTCAAAATAAACGACATTTAAACTGATCAAAAATGTGTATGTACGTATAAATATATGTTTGTATGTATGCATGTATATATGCATGTATGTATGTAACCTCTCTGTGTATGCATGTATATGTATGCAGTTTTAATTTAGTGCACATCATAGATTAAATAGTTATACAGATCTGAATATAAAACAGAATCTACGCAGTTATTCTCCAGATCTTCCAGTTTTGCTGTTTAATTTCCATATATATTTTTACTCGCTTCTTTATAAATATTTCATAAATGATTTTATTCCATTTACAACTGTCTCGCCATCCCTCCATCTTTTATGATGTTATAGTTTCATTACCTCGACCGGTACATTGCCTATAGCTATCTCTTATTTGATTGAACTCCGTCACCCTTCCTTCGATGTTACATTCTCTGTATCTAGTCCAGTCTGAGCACTTAGAGTCTGTATCTATTATATATCTTATTTTAACTTATTCGTACATGTATGTATGTATATGTTCCTGTATATGTTTGTACGTATACATCTATATATGTGTGTGTTTGTGTGTGTGTTCGTGTATGTATCTATGTATGCATATATGTAAGTGCATGTGTGCATATATATGTACTTGTCTGTACATGCATATATATATATATATATATATGGAACTACATGTAAGTGCGTGTAAGTATGTATGTTTGTATGAACATGTCTGTATGTATATATGTATTCATGTTCATAAATATGAGCGTATGTGTGTGTGAGCATGTGTATGTGTATGTGAGTCGGTGTTTTTGTGTGTGCATGCATGCGTGTGTGTTTGTGTGTGTGTGTTCGCATGTGTGCGCGTGTGTGTGTGACTATTTTCGTTAGTATTTAACATAGTATCCATCACATATATTTATTGATAATGTTTGACTATATATCGAACGCCTACAGCTATACTTAAGCATTTAAAACTATTTGAAAAGAATGGTTCACTTGATACACACAAAAAATCGAATTTTTGTTAAAATCACGTAGAGATCGAAATCATTACGGGCATAGTTAGTAGAAAATCTTCGCTTTTGCAATTTTTCGACGTATTCTATTTATTTTTGCAAATTTCGCACTTCATACCGTTTAATGCTCTCTATTCGAAGATTTTCCTTATTTCGTATGTTGTTTTTATCTAAATGCAATATATTCTCTCTGTCTACACAGTCTGATATATTTTTGAAGATGTTTTTTGACAAGAGTATGTCAAAATATTCACATTCGTTTTGCTTGCTACTGCACTACTAGATATTTTTGCTGTTCTTATTGGCTAATGGAAATTAAGTTGTTATCAGTTTAAAGTTGGAGTTCTTCCAATTTACCAAAGTTTTGCATTTTCTATGTCGCTGTTCAGTGATGTTGAAATGGAGTTGGCAAAATTTCCAATATAAATTTATGATTTCACTAACAATGAAACGAATTTAAAAGAGGCAACATACGAATATGGGAACATTAGCGTCTTACAGAAACTATTCTGCTCCACTAACGCTATTATATATACGTAGATTGAGACTTACAAATAAAATATTTGGTTTCTTTTACCGATTCTTTACGGATATCGATGCGAACATAATTTCCTGCAGGTTTTTAAATTTTTTAAATAATGTATAATTACACAGGCACGTACTTACACACAAACGCACGTATATATGCATGTATGTTTGTGTGTGTGTGTGTTTGTGTGCGTGTGTGTGTGTGTGTGTTTGCAAATTGTGTGTGTGTCTTTGTGTGTGTACGTAGGAGGGGTTACTGAAAAATTCCTGGCTTTCGGTAAATGAAAATAGAGGAGGATCGGATTATATACTACATCCGCCCCTCTCAGATTCACATATTTATTGCAGTAGTCCTTCAGTATCTCTGAGCCTTGCAATAGAACTCGGAAGCTTGTGCCTCTGGCAAAGCTTTTCGCCATACACTTTAAGCTAAAATTTTTTCAGCACCCCCTCGTACTGGTGCATATGTTCTATGGCCCACTAGCCAACCGGCGAAAAACGAATTTTCTGTGTCTTTGGTGCTAGACTATGATTCATACAATGATTTCATGGCTTTTCATAACGATTTTCTCGCAGTCTACGAAATCTCACTTAAATGATTTTGCAGTGATCTGCTTGTATTGGCATACAATCTGCTCTTCTAGTGATTGGCAAATCGAACCCCACCTATTATTTTACTTTACGTACAGTAGTCTTTTACGTGATCAACAAATTCGTAGAACTTAAAGTGATATACGAAGCCTACGAGGTTTCATAGTAGGGACGTAGGTACTATGCGTGTTCTTGTATTTGTCAGTGAAATATTCTCCACAGCACTAAATCCATAATCACATCGCTATAGTTACTTTCATTACATAGAACCCGTATTCAGACATTCCTCACGCCCCTGCGAGAAAAATTTAATAAAGGAACAATTTATCATTTATTGTATTTGATATGCTTGTATTTGTCTATGTTGTTCATATTCGTGTCGCTAACCACTACGTGTTTTCTCTTATTTGCATGCTATATACTACTTTTTATCATTTATAGACTGCAGCCATCCTGGGGCTGGTTTTGCCTTGAAATGTTTTGGTCGAACGAATTGTCATCAGTACTTATTTTGTGAAGTCCGCTACTATGTTCTACAGATCTCTTACATCAAATTGCTGACTTACAGGGTTGTAAATGAACCAACACCGGTTGTCATGTGGTGGTGAGAGAAAACACAACACACGCACACACACGTACACACCGCACACACACACATACACACAGACACGCACACACCACATACCGACACACACATATACACACGCACATAGAGAATAGACTCCTCTGAGTTTCCGGCTACCAAATCTTCCCAAAACGCTTTGGTTTGCCCGAAACTATAGCAAGTGGAACTGCTCCGGGATTTCACTCAATCGTACTGAACTAGGAACAATGTGGTTGGGAAGAAAGTCCCTTACAAAACACCCACGCCTGCCTCTAAAGATAAATATGTTGTAGACAATAGGCTTGGCTGTGATTTCAGATAATCTGAACTGAACAGAAATCATGAACAGAATTTAGTAATATACGGAACAGTATTTGCATTTTTAGCAGCAGTAACTGAGCTCATCTTCTCTAGCGTTTGATTATTATTATTTTTGGAGATTTACATATCCTTCTAACTGTTGTGATATTCACTTGGTGTCAATGATGCCAAACATCATAAGATATATATCTGGTATTGAGTATATACATGTACTCACTTAGATACACGCACACCCACACGCGCACGCGTTCACACATACACACACACGCACACATACATACACACATAGATTCATATTACTTTTATTTATGTATTATGCATATTCACGAACATACATATGTATGTTTGCAAGGGATACCGATAATCACGAACTCTAAATATACAGTAGTACCTCGGCTTTCGAACAACTCTAGTAACGAATAAATCGTGCTTTTTTATCTCTCACTCTTTCTCTCTCTCTCTCTCTCTCTCTCTTTCTCTCTCTCTCTCTCTCTATCTCTCTCTATCTATCTATCTATCTATCTGATATCAATTAATATATGATTTTTTACCCTATGTTTTCATGTGATTAACGATAGCTAAGTTCTCAAACTGGATATATGCGACGCAGTAAATATTTTCTGCAGACATATTCCCGGAATTAGCGCGCCAAAACGAAGACTTGAATTTTACCATTAAGCTGTAATTAACAGAACCACATACACGTGCACCTATGACGGTGGGCAACTTTGTATAGGGTTCTGAGAATTATGGTTACATTACGGATTAGGCTGCTGAAGAGAAACAGACATTCGGTAAGGGTGTTAATTTCGAAACTAGTTCCTGTTTTAATAATAATGTTTTTTCTGTAATTTTAAATGTCTTGCCCGCTTACGCTTTGGTATTCCGCTGAATTTCGTTTTGAGAACAATTTAGGTCTTAGTAGACACAAGATGTTATCTATTTCTAGCACATTGAATGTCCACGTTAGTGGTCAACATTATATATAAAAATAGCTATCTATCTATCTATCTATCTATCTATCTATCTATCTATCTATCTATATATATATATATATATAAAGCACGATTTATTCGTGATCAGAATTGTTCGAAAACCGACGTACCGTGTATTTATATTTGTAATACTTTTAAAAAGAATATTTTGAGATGTGTTTGGTAATCGTTTGTCATATCATAATATCATTTTTAAGTTCAGGTCCCTCGTAGTATGAACATCCTTCACTAAAAAATGAAAGGTATTTCAACTTAAAATACACTTAATCACACTGCGCATGTATTTTGAACAATTTTCACAAATATCTGGACCACAATATTTTTGTTAAATATTTCAGAGTACACAGGAAAGAAGAAAACAATGAGACATTTGATATTAAATATAAAATTATTGAAGTGATGAAAATGTTTAATGTTGTTCGTGACTAAAGTGTTTATTGGAGGTAATGAAGATGTTAAGTTAATGTAGTAGAATAAATTGATATTTATTGATATTGGGCATATTACAAGCGGTGTGTTATAGTTTTACCGGATAATATAGTAAATAGTTTATGCAAAACTACTTTAGATTCAATAATCTAACGTTGAGCAGCGAATGTTTATTTATTTAGGTATAGAATTTATTTGAAGCGTATCACTAATGTACATACTTACAATAACAGTTATTTGCTATTGTTGTACGTAAAGTTCATACAATGCAGAGCCACTTTCCGATACATTCATTATTGTAATTATCCACTATTTGCATTGATTTTAAAACAATACATTAGATACACACTAATTATTGTTTTTAATATTTTTAATATTTTGGTTCTTATTTCACATCAAAATGATTTTAAAAGCAATAATTTTTCCAAAATATATTTCTTTCTAACCATAGATTTCATCTCAAAATCTGATATATCTCTTCAGGACAGTGAATTTAGCCCCTGCCTTGAAATAATAACCACGTATAGATGAGGTCTTGGAACAGAGTAATATGCATGAATCGAGGATGCCATAACGAAAACATACAAAAGCAAACCGGACAATTTTCAAAGAAGGACACCGGATTGTCCAGCATGAAATCATATGCTAACGCACGCCAGTGCGTACCCGGCAAACATGTTGTTTCTTATATGACCTTTTCTATTATTTCTGAAATAGTGACTACTTCCCAGACCTGGCTGATTTGGTACCACCACCACTCGACTACCTTGAAGCATCTTTGTCGTTCTCATCATATACCTTATATTAGAAACTACGCTTCTTATACCCTAAACGTAAGACATCCGATATCTTCAGTCGAGTATAATAGACATCAGAAATTCCATCACAACGCAGTGTCTCCTACTATCGCAAACTCTGAAAAGTTTAAGGGCAAAGAACATCAATTATACTCGCCGTGTATCACATGAGAAAAGTAATGTCGTAACACCGCCATCAAACCTGACCGATACGTAGAAAATGTAGTAACTCAGCTTGGAAATTGTATTTGTAACTCTTAGCATGTTGAGGTGTAACACGAACCGTAACATTGCTAGTATTTGAATGCCGATTGCTATAGAGTTTAAATAGTAAGTATAAATCTAATTACCGCGTTACTAATCCGAATTAAACTCCATGCACTGTAAATATATTATCTCTCAATCACTGGGCAGTCGTTAAATAACTCCCGTCGCTAAAATCTGTTTATATATCAAAGCCGTATCGACCAGTTGCAATACATTTACACGTATTAGCCAAATGTATGTATGCGAATATCATTTGTTCCCAGTTTTTCAACAATTAGAAAATGGTTTGGATTTGTGATTTGAAACTTTGGACTTGGCGACTGAATAATGGCTGCAAATGTTATCACAAGATCAGTAACTTTGGCCATAGGCGCTTAAAGCAATTTTATCGACCGTAGTACTTGTTTTATCGATCTGGAAATAACGAACAGCAAAGTCGACATCCTTGCTATTTGACCTCAGAAAATGAATTTTGTTTAAGATGCCGCTAAGCATTTACTTCGGAGTGATAACAATTCTGCCAGCTAGCTACATTATATTCAATCATAATAAAGCGTTATTAGTAGTAAAACTTAACACCGGGAAAGCAATAGGCACGTGTAAAAATCCCAAAAGAAAACCAAAATTAATTGTTGGTTTAGAGGATATTGCGACATGATCAGAATTTCCAAACTGTGTACAATTAAATACCAGGAACACCAACAAAATCAAACTTTCTATCTCCATGACAATGCGAGAATATTCAGGAGTACTGCGGCACCATGTTGAATTACTAATTAGATCCCAAAGTTTTGGTACGAATTATTGTTATTATACCTTTTAAGAAGGAGCTAACCAATCGCCACTCATCCTCAAATTATGCTTCCTGAACTTATTGGGGTCGTAAAAAAAGGCGATGCTGTCAAGCGACTAGTGTGTAACGCTGTGAAACTGTCAGCACACCATGAAACTCTAAACTTTACGTAATTTACTCCTATTATTATGTAACTTTATTAATATAGTGTGGTCCAAGTATCACTCATATCTTCATGAACAACCTATGTATGGCTGTTTTGAAATATATATGTGTATATATATATATATATATATATATATGTATGTAGCTCTCTCTCTCTCTCTCTCTCTCTCTCTCTCTCTCTCTCTCTCTGTATATATATATATATATATATATATGTTCATAGTTGTGGAAGATTGAATAAAGTTTTCGCGTAGTTTTATCGGTTATTTAATCGTTAGTTCTATTTTTGTGGACAGGAAACAATTACACACTCTTTGTCTAGGAATTTCTGTTCAATGGTCGAATTTTAATTTCATAATCATGATAAAGTAACGAAGATCAGCAGGCTATTGATGACCATGTTAGTGGTGATGATAATGGTGGTGGTGGTGGTGGTGGTGGTGGTGGTGGTGGTGGTGGTGGTGGTGGTGATGATGATGAGGAGGAGGAGGATTATGTTGATAATGTTCGCTGCAATGATGACGATGATCGTGAGGGTGATGGCTACGAAGACAACACTGAGGATTATAATGATAAAAGTGACAGCGATGATGATGATGGTTGCGATGAAAAAGAATCGATGTTAATGATTCTGATGATAACAATGACGACAATAATGATAATACTGCCGTTGTTGGTTAATAACAACGGTGATGTTTGTGATATTGATCGTTATAATTAATAAGACGCAATACATTACAGAATATCAGAGTAGCAAATTGATTAACCCGTCATTAATCCGTCCAAAGTTTGTAAAGTCATGGCAAAGTCTTGAGTTTAAATAGTTGTTTGAAGTGAGGATAAGATAAACATTTCAAAAATTTAGTCTAGATATAAATTGAAATTTCAAATATTTAAGATAAAATGAGTTGCCCAAATTGGCGATAGATTAGCCGTTTGTAAAATAGGATAGTCTCAGTTTGGTAAGTGCAGGATTTAGCCTAACTTATTGAATTTCTATAAATCACAGAATGGAAAATTGTAAAGTCATTAAGCGAAAGAAAATTTCATGTTATAACTGTTGTTCTTCTGTTTCTCATTAACAGACAAGTGAACGGTAAATATGTGAAGACCACAAGTGCTATTTAATGGAGTATTTGTGGTTCTGCTGCGTCTGATTAACATATATCGTGTATGCAATAAAGAAATAAAGTTCTGATAATTCTTGTAATATTGGAAAATTTTGTGAAATTGGGGAAATTGTCAGATGTTCAAATTCATGACGTATTCAGTATAGGGGAGTTAGAGTAGAAACTGAAACTTTTGTAACCGCGTAGATAGGAGTAGTTCCTTTAAAATGATGAAATCTGCTGCTTTAACTTAAAAATTGATTCGGAAAATTGGGAGATTTACTGACGGACACATTTATACTTATGGTTAGGTTAAGCATAAAAGTCAAATCCTGTCTGTGAATTTCTACTGAGAATGCTGAATTGTAACAATAACCTCTTAAAACATTCGATACAGAAAGTTTACTAATGTTTCAATATGCGTTTCTATATAAACTAACAGCATTGCAGCGCGGTTCGTTTCATCGTTATTAAAAAAGCTTGGGTAATGTTTTAGCCTAAGATGACTCCTAGCTGAGTAGTTTATGGAACTACTTGCTACGACGATAAATTCTTTCGTTTCGAACATCTAATGTAAGGTCATATTTTTTGGTACCGGCACCGATGTTTTACTTACATATATTCAGTGGTATTTTTTTTTAATGGGTCCCAGAACTGGGCGCCAAAATTGATGTGATCCAAATATTTATTTCAGGGAATTCTCATAGAAATTTGAAAGCCTTCTGGAATGACATATAATGTAATCAACCCAATGTCTTTAATTTACAATTTTAATGGTCAAATGCATGTGTATGTGCGCATACACGCACACACACACACCCAAACACACACACACACACACAAGCACGCGCGCGCGCACACAATACACATAAGCATATTCCGCAAAGATTCATCCTCACACACGCACGGACTTACACACAAGCACACATGTTAAAACACATGGACACACACACATCTATTCTATATATGTATATGTGTGTGTGTGTGTGTCTGTGTGTGTGTGTGTGTTGATTGTGCAGTGATGGAGTCCTAGCTAATCTCAGAGTAATTTACTTGGTGAGGTATACTATGATGTAAAACCTCAGGTATTATTTGGTTACTCCTCAACACGAACTAGTCTGTCAGTAGGTACTAATGATACAGACTGGTACTTGTTTCACAAGCGTTTTTTCAATATAATCCAATGGCGTACAGATCTATCTTTCTTGTGACCTCCTTTGTCTTTCTATCAGCTGAAGGCGCTATGCCAATGAATGAGAGGCAACGTGTGCAAACCTATCCAGATAGAAGGTGCAGTGAAAAATACAACTTCTGTGTGACATCTATTTTTCAAATAATGTAGATCTGCAGCGGGATTCAATAGTCGTCTAAATCGTCATGTACAGAAAATCAGATATGCCTGTGTGTGTGTGTGTGTGTGTCTGTCTATCTATCTATCTATCTATCTATCTATCTATCTATCTATCTATCTATCTATCTATCTATCTACCTATCAGTTGGGGGTCAACGTACTCGACTTATATCCTCCCCTTAAATTCTTGGCCTTGTGCCAAAATTTGAAACATATAATCATCAGGATTATATTATTTAACCGTTGACCTACATGAGGAAAGACACACCTGATGAACAATTGCCAGGCATCGGATGCTACTAAGGAGTAGATAGCATAAATTGGAGGTAGTGTCAGGAGAAAACACCGCTTCATTAAAAATTGAGTTATTTTTCAGAACTGAAATCTGCTATAAATGCATATAATTTTATTAACATCTGCAGGTTAATAAAGCATGCTAGGTTTCCTAAGCATGCAAGGAGAGTTAATCTGATTTTTTCTGCCTCTGCATATACGCTAAGATGCTACGTGACGTCTCAGAATTATAGTAATAATCATCCAATGGGAGGTCACCTAACATCTACGATTATGTGCACAAGAAGCGAAATTCTTCAGCTGTATGTTGTAATTTACTCGTGATTCTGCTATGAACCAGTCGAACTATATTTAATGTGCTCTCTCTATGCTTACAAGATTGTATTTTCAAACCAAAATTAGGACTACATTTCGCTATATTTGTTTTGTCTTTAGCATTGTTAAGGCTTAGCATCAAAGTGGTTTGGTTCGAGTCTTATCAAAATCGACGAAAGTCAATTAAACTGAAAGATGACATCAACATTTGAATATTAATTGGTATCATCATCATCTCCAGCAGCAGCAGCAGCAGCTGAAACAGCAGCAACAGCAACAGTAGCAGCAGCATTTTCTGCAAAGTCATAACGATCATCACTAAAACAGTTAATGCGATCATTAAACCCAAATTAATTCATGATTTGCACATGTGTTATCAAAGAACCAAGAAAATATTTTGTTACAATACAAACCTGACAGCCGTATAACAATATTCTGATAAGAGATAAATGACTTCCTAATGATTTCTTGCATTTTTTCAGAAAAGAGATTATTGTGCCATAGAAAGAAACATTACATTATTTATTTGAGAAGCTGTGTGAAAATACAAATTATAGAATGCAAAATAGGACAACGACCTAAAGAAAAATCTTCATAGCTTTGTACATTTAATTTGTTCTTTCTTCTTTTTACCCTTTTATGAAATATTTTATATAATATATCCAACAAGACTAAAAAAATATTACTATTGGCAAAATATGATGAGAGTAACTGTTCAATTTAATTTAAATATGGCCAATTCTTTTTGTTACCGTAATTGCATTTTATAGCTCCAAGGAAAAAATGAAATGTGGTTGCTTTTTGTTCTTTACAGTTCTTTTGTTCTTAGTTATGATCTGGTTGTTATTATATTTCAAATACAAGTGAATGTACTCAAAGTTTGTCTGGGGAAAATATTTCTAAATGTGTAAATGTATTCGGGTGCACGTAAAATGTGTGTTCAAACTAAAAGACATATAGTTGTTGCTGTTTTTTTTTATGTTTTGCTTGTCTCAACTCTGACTCAGCAAATCTGTAATGAAAATCATTTTAATTGTGCCCGTTACAGGATTGTAAACGTATGTAAGGAAATATTCATTCCAGTTTTATCAAGGTAGAATGTGTTTTCAGTGAAATGTCGTTAATGTTTTTAGCTGTTCAAGAAACAACACAAAGGCTCCCACTTTTGCTACTTGAAAAGTAACCATATTTATGAATATAGGTGCTACACAGGCAAGCACACACATGATTTGATATATGAAATACTGAAATATGTGTATATGTAGTATGTCATATAAATCTGATCCTCATCCAGAGTAACAAGTCTTTTAGGTTCACAGTTCAAGCTTCTGTTATGAAATGGCTTCTGTCTCAGACATAGTCCCCACAAATCCTAACTACAAACTGAGTGTAGTGAATAAAAAAGTGTACCCTGTTTAAGAATACAACGCACCGTCCTATCCGAGGTCTCGATTTGAACACCATAGTTACACGATCTTCTCATTTAAAAATGTATATAGATAAAATTGTGTATGCATAAGTAGTTCTAAAAGTTTATTAGAAAATTATACTTATATCTCTGTATAATGTGAACATGAATTTATAAATTTTTCAGTCAGATACCAGGAAATATCTGTATTCTAAACGTTGATATAGAACATAATTTGAAGATAAAAGAAAATACATGGCACAAAAGAGCTTATCAGTGGAGGAAAAAAAGCGGAGAGAAAGAAATGGAAGCTCTTTTGGTTCGTAGAGAAGAGCTGATGGATCCATGTTTTGAATCACACTAATTTAAAATTAAACATATAATTAATTGATCTCTTCAATACCGCTGTTTCTCTTCCTGTGATGCTATCTTCTTCCCGTTAGCACGCCGGGCAAAATAGTTAGCCGCATTCCGTTCGTATTTACGTCCTGAGATTAAATTCCGTTGAGGTCAACTTTGTCGATTAAATAAGCACCAGTTGAGCACTAAGTTCAAAATTGCTGATCTTGTGCCAAAATTTGAAGCCAGTATTTTGCCCTACAAACGCGGCGAGTTGGCAGAAACGTTAGCACGCCAGGTGAAATGCTTAGCGGTATTTCGTCTGTCTTCATGTTCTGAGTTCAAATTCCGCCGAGGTCGACTTTGCCTTTCATCATTTCGAGGTCCATAAATTAACTACCTATTGCGTACTGGGGTCGAAATAATCGAGTGGCCCTCTTCACCAAAACTTCGGGCCTTGTACCTAGATTAGAAAAGATCATATTGCCCTATTAATTTCTTTCCAGCAAACTCTCAAATTACTTATATTTAAATCAATTTTCAACTTGCTCAGTGTTATTTTATTTTTAGAACCTGGCAAAGGTGATGAGCAGTGAGTTTCCTCCTCCTACACCTCTCAATAATTAATTTAAAATATAATTCTCTCTAACTGTGACTCACCTTTAATGTCAAAATGTTAATTTCAACATTAAAAAAATAATAATAAACGTGACTTCATTTTATGCACACAAAAAAATTAGTATCGCCAGAGGCAACATAACATCATCATAATGACAATGATGATGATGATGATAATTATATTTGTCATTATCACCAGCATCGGCATTATCAACTTCATCATCATCATCATCATCATCATCACCACCAACAACACGACCACCACACCACCATCGTCACCGCCATCATCATCGTCGTCGTCGTCGTCGTCGTCGTCGTCGTCGCCATCATCATCATCGTGATCGTGATCGTGATCGTCATCATCATCAACATCATCATCATCGTCATCATCATCATCATCATCATCACCACCACCAACACCGCCACCATCACCACCGCCACCAACACCGCCACCATCACCACCACCAGCAACGTCATCATCACCGCCTTCATCATCATCATCATCATCATCGTCATTATCATCATCCTCATCATCATCATCATCGTCGTCATCGTCGTCATCGTCGTCATCATCATCATCATCATCATCATCATCATTATCATCATCATCAACGTCATCATCATCATCATCATCATCATCGTCATCATTATCATCATCATCATCATCGTCATCATCATCATCATCATCATCATCATCATCATCCTAACCGCGCCGTCTGCATAATCGCCGCTGTCATTATCTTCAACAATAACAATAAGAATAACGACAAACTAAAAACTAAGACATCATTAGTCTAATCCTGTTTACGTTAATCCATGCAAGAAAATATAATCACCTTATTTAGTCTTCATTCTTAATTTACTTTTTTTTTCTTACAAATATCATATTTGTTTTCCTTCATCGCCTCTCTGCATAAAAGCGTGTCTGAGAAGCTGTGTTTATGTGTGCGTTGTATAATAAATACGAAGATCTCTATGAATATGTGTGTACATATGTTGTTATTTAAGTTCTATAGTTTGCTGTGTGCATTGTTATACATTCTGACTATATTTTCGTTTTCTGTAAATTTTCTCTATATTCCTTTGTCTTCCATTGAAAACATTGCTGTGTGTTATCGAAGAATGTATGTATATATGTGAATTTGTGAGCTTCAAGATATACACATACATGTAGGTAATAATTATGTGATTTCGTTGAGTAATTTATGTGTTGTAAACTTATATAAATACACATACGCACACATATACATCTTATATACAGTGAGAGAGAGAGAGAGAGAGAGAGAGAGAGAGAGAGAGAGAGAGAGAGAGAGAGAAAGTTGTATATGCATACATTATATATAACATATTCACGTACACACAAACGTGGATAAAACTTGACAGCTGTCTCGCGGGTTAAACTCTCCTTATAGACAATGTTTGTAAGAACACAGTTAAATGTGCCGTAATTGACGTCATCGGAATGCAACAGAGGTCTTTCTGCGTAATTAGGCTTCATCAACTACAGACATTGAGTCAGCCGTACATGCACCCCCCCACCAAAAAAAACAAAAAAAACTGGTGCCCTTATATTTAAACAGCAAACAACAAATTAATTGTTGCGTGCAAAACTTTGTCAAAGTGTAATAAGATAATGGCACGATAATCGGCAATGATTACTGTAAATCTACGTATCTTTCAAAATATTTTGTTGTAAAAGAGATCGCGAAACCTGAACCAGATGACGTTAACAAGAGTTGATTTTGAATCTGTAGCATCTAAACTGCAAATATTATTATTATTATTATTATTATTATTATTATTATTATTATTATTATTATTATTATTATTATTATTTGGTAGAGAGAGAAGACAATGAACTCCCTCTGTGAATGTTTGTTTTATGCTTTACTAAAAGAAATTGTTTAGGTTAAACAGTATTATATCATTTGAAGCTGTCTGTAAGATATGCTTTGAGCCAAGTTTTCTCGCACAGTATATTTTCATTGGTTTACATTGCAGAATGCCCATTTTGTTCTAAAACCTGCGTATCTCATTCACAAAAGTATAAATGCAGTTGTCAGCGGAGGAAGTTCTTGTCGTGTATGACGAAACCATTTTCTGTCTCTTTTCCTGTGTGTTTACCAACAATATTTTTTCATATCTCTATTAGATCCTCATCAACACACGAGATAACGTGGTACGAGAACAATTATATCATTCCGCCTGGGTTATTGTTCTAAGGAAGGGGCGTATCATTTGTCCATCTTAAGTGGTGCAACCTATAGTACACCTGACTGGACTGCTACACTAGCATCCTTTCTCTCCCCACTCTATGTATGTTTATATATATATATATATATATATATATATATATATATATATATATATATATATATATATATATATGTATACATATATATATATATATATATATATATATATATATATATATATATATATATATATATATAAGTGTGTGTGTGTGTGTGTGTGTGTGTGTGTGTAGTTACTTGGGGAGTAAACAGTAGTCTACAGCTATAAGTGTATCTGCTGGACAATATATGGTGAATTAGCACTTCCGTTGTTTTGTCCCCGTTCACAAGTTGACGTATAATCTCGGAATGGTTCTGTAATATTTCGTTAAACTACATATCATTTTTAGTCGAGCCTTTCAACATGTTCATATAGTGTGACAAGAGTGACAATGGGCTATGATTTAATGTCAGTGGCAATTGTCCTCAAACAACTGACATGTATTATCACATGAGTCTATGGGTGTGTATGCGAGACATTTTCGTGTACTCTACTCTGATTACTAGAAAGTATGTTGATGAAAACATCGGGCCTATAGTTACGATATAATTGTACATTGAATGCCCAGTTTTAGGTAAGGTAAAGGTAAGACAATATTGTCTTCTTGTACTGTTTGGTAAATCTACCAGAGAAAGTCACATAGATTTCACACCTCCACCTCGACTGCCATGTAGCCGCTGTAGCCGCGTACAACTTATTAACCACCATCATTAACACGGGGAAACTTTCCATTCCGTTAAGATCGTGCACGATTAAGTGTTTGCCTTGTGTCTTTTTTTTGTTACTATTGTGTTGCTGTAACATTTGGATCTAGAAAAAGTTTGACTAACGTCGTCTGCATAAGTGTCGTTAATTGATTTTTTTCCAAAATGTGAAGGATTTTTTTTTTTGCAAAGTGTTATGTTTGATTTCTTTCTTTTGTCTTCATGTTTTTTAACATCCATAAAATTACTTTTGTGCTGATTCTAGATTTCGATGTCGTTTCTGTTTGAAGCAAACATTTTATCTGTTTATAAATGAAGAAAATATTTTCGTCACAAGTGTACAGCATTTCACTTCACACACATACAGACATACACACAACACAAACTTACACCCACACCCACACACAAGTAATGCAAACAATATTTTGTGTAGAAATTTTGTATTAAATAAAACATCTTCCCAGTAAATTTAATATCATTAAATCTTTCATATCACTAAGTCTATGAAGAGGAATGTAACACGTCTGATTCTTACAAACGGAAACACAAATACGAAGCAACAACTAACAATTAGAATGATGATGGCGATGAAGAGGTCGTCGAGAGTGGTAACGGTGATAATGATGAGGAGGGGGGTGATAATAATAATAATAATAATAATAATAATAATAATAATAATATTGGTCAGTTCCACCGTCAAATCAACAAATTAAACGACCACGAAGCATCATGGAGGTGGCTTAACAAGGGTGACTTAAAACAGAATACTGAAAAGCCTAATCATCGCTACCAGGATCAGGCGTTTAATACCAACTCAGTGAAAAAGAATATATAGCATGCAAGTTCAAGGGACCTCTGCACAATGTATGGGAAGAGGGTCGAAAGCGTGACTCATATTGTTAGTGCTTGTGAAAGTCTTGCGCAGAAAGAGTACAAGCGTAGACATGACAAAGTAGCCCGAAACCTCCACTGGCTACTATGCCGTAAGTATTGATATGATGTTACGGGTGCTTGGTACCAACGTACACCGGAAGCGATACAGGACGAAAAGGGGAAGACAAAAGTCCTCTGGGACATTCACTTCCAGTTAAACGAGGCATTAGAGCACAGAATGCCGGATATAGTAACCTTTAAAAGGGACAAAAATGAGAGCCTAATAAATGACGCGACAGTCCAGGAGATCAACATATCACCATGAAAGAAAGGGAAAAGGTTCGTAAATATGGAGCACTGAGAATTGAGATCGCTAAAATGTGGCAATTACGAGAGTCAAATAAAGGTTGTCCATATTGTTATCGGAGCATTGGGTTCAATATCACCCAATATGAAAATCATCTGAAAACTTTAGAAATATCCTACGTGAAATACTGTCTATGTAATCTCAAATTTTAAGACAAATCTCAGAAATTTCCTGTTTTCTTAAACATTCTCTAGAACAATGTTGTGTGCAAAACCAAATATGTAACAATCTAGGCATAACATCTAATTTATTACCTCTTGATGTCTCTGGGTGAGACTTGGAGCCAACTTGTACAATTACAAAGCAAAAGGCAAACATACAACAACAATAGCAACAACAACAACACCAACAACAATAATGATAATAATAATAATAATAATAATAATAATAATAATAATAATAATAATAATAATAATAATAATAATAATAATAATAATATGAATGAGTAAGGAGAAGTATGGTCTCTGAAAAGAACAAGGGCAATTATAAACATATAACATAGGAGAACATGGACGTCAATAGATAATTAATACATTATCTTATTTATTTCGGAGTGATAAAAGGCAATGCCTAGCGTACAGCGGGATTTGAACTCATAATATAAAAGAGCAAAACAAATAATGCATTGATTTTTTTCTGCCAATCCACCCCGCAAATGAAGGATGCATTTCACTTTGGAAATTTAAGGGCCGAGAAAATACAAATTTAGCGAAATAAAGAGAACTCTCTTGTGTTAGAATTACTAAGAAATATTTGAAAGAATTTCTAAAGCCTAAAAGACTTTTGGTAAACTATATATGCAACATGAAAACATTTCAAAGCAGTAAATATACAAACTTGGTGTGTGGTGACAACGACTATTGTGATTTTTTTCGCTTTACAAAGGAAACTTTTATATTTATATAATTCATTTTTGCCAAAGTATTTCTAGTAAATGATATTTATCTCATATCCCAAGACAAAAGATATGAATAAATGCTGAGACACATGTTTAATTCTATTGGTTGATTTTGCAGAGCAGAGGGAATATTGAGCTAACACAACAAACTAAACCGTTTTTTCATTCCGTCCTTGCACTTTTACGTGCATATAATTAATTATAAGGAACATAAAACAAAACAAAATTTAATATACTGCGTTGTGTTTCCTAGCCACACAATGTATCAAATATATACTAAAAATAATTCTTTTATCTTAATTGTAAATAGTTGAATAATCTCAAAGGAGCATATATTTTATTCATTAAATTTCTTCCAAAACAAAAGAGAAAACAATTCAGATGTGATGATCATGACGTCAGATATTGTTTTGTGAATGCAAAGATCTGAGTGTGTTACGCCCACTTGTGTAACACTACCATGCATTTCAAGAGTTAGTCATCGCGCGCGCGCGCATCTTCATATAATGAATGAATGAATCTATCTATCAATCTATCTATCTGTCTGTTTATCTATATCTTGTATCATTTAAATGTGTCATTCATTACAGTGCGATCAATCTGGACACAGACGTTGAAGAACTTTAGTTGAATGAATCGACATCACGGCTTTATGCCTTTAAAAAAAATATCTAAAAATCTACAAATCTCTTGTATTGAACCCCCAGAATACGAGGGTGCACATACCCCAAAAAACATTTTTCAAGCGGTGAGGCGGGGGACAAACACAGATGTAGATTTGTATGTGCATATATACAATGGCTTTCTTTAATTTCCGTCCACCAAATCTACCCACAAAGCTTTGGTCTAACCGAGGCTATAGTAGAAGATATTTGACCATGCTAATCAACAGTTGGACTGAATCTGGAACCATCTAGTAGGGCAGGAAACTACTTACTAGTCGCCTATATGTTGTATATCAAATTTTGAAAGCATGTCAACTGTATTTGACACAGTAGTTATGCAGTATTTATTGGTTTCACATTTTGGCACCAGGCCTGAAGTTTGGGGAGGTCCGTAAATTGATTGCATTGATCTAGATGCTTAACTGATAAATATTTTATCGATCAAGAAAGAGGATGATTGACAAAAAAGACTTCAGTGGAATATGAACTCAGAACGGAAAGACGTACGTAGTACCGCTTAGCATTTTCTCAGACGTGCGAACGGTTCTGCCATCTCACGACTTCTTTTAGCAGTCATTATGAGAAGAATTTAAAAGGTGGTGCGCTTTGCAGAATCGTTACTTCGCCGAACGAAACGCTTAGCGATATTTCGTCTACCACTACGTTGCGAGTTCAAATTCCACCGAGGTAGACTTTCACTTTCATTCTTTTGGGATCGATAAATTAAGAACCAATGAAACACTGAGGTTGATGTAATCAACTAGTCTCCTCCCACAAAATCTCAAGGCCTAGTACCTTCAGGAGAAAGGATTGTTAAAATAAATAAATGGTCTAAATTGTACGTAGGCCCTTAACAGCAACGCATTCAACTGCACATTCCTCAGCCATAGAAAATAGCCTTTTAGTTGAGCGACCAGGAAATACTTGATAACATTATTCATTGGTAAACAGACAGGTAAAGATTATGTATATATGCGTATACAAAGGCTAAATGTAATTTCGTGTTTATATACATACCGATACACAAATACATACTAATTCGCTCATATATCATATATGTACATGCTTTTCGTATGAGCGAGCTAAAGTGAGAGTGTGCATGTACATGTGTGTGTGTGTGTTTGTGTATGTGTGTGTATGTGTGTGTGTGTGTGTGTATGTGTGCCTATACAACAGCAAGAAAAAATAGCAATAACTTAAAATATTTAAAGCTATTTACAAACAAATTATTCATAAGCACGACTCCAATCAGAAAAAAATTCTTAACCGTCGCCAGACAAAATGTTGCTAAAAAATATGATGTGGGAAATATAAAATACATGCGCCTATGAATGTGAAAATATATGCGAACACATATGCGCGCGCACACACACACACACATAGAAAAGTATGTGTGTATATATATGTTTTTCATATCATATGTACTGTGTATATAGTTGTGCATACATGTCCAAATAATATACATGGATTCTTTATATCAATCACTCACACACACATGTATATATATATATATATATGTGTGTGTGTGTGTGTGTGTGTGTGCGTGTGTGTTTGTTTATATGTGTATGTGTATTAACGTATGTATGTATGTAAGTGTGTATGTATGTATGTATGTATGTATATATATATATATATATATATATATATATATATATATATATATATATATATACATATATATATATATATATATATATATATATATATGTATGTATGTATGTATGTGTATGTATATATATATATATATATATATATATATATATATATAAATATATATATATATATATATATATATATATATAGTGAAGTATATTTGCCACTTAAATGTGGCTGACCCCGAGGGGTGGATGTTACTGTTGCTTTTAGCCCCAGGAGGACATCTCCTCCAGCTGGCTATCGACACACTTCTGTGTCGTCGATAGCCAGCTGGAGGAGATGTCCTCCTGGGGCTAAAAGCAACAGTAACATCCACCCCTCGGGGTCAGCCACATTTAAGTGGCAAATATACTTCACTTTATCGTGCAGTTACTGTTAATACCTCGTTCAGAGATTTAACATTGCTTATATATATATGTATATATCAATTCTTGCGGTGTTCAGGTTATATACATTTCCTTTTAAAACTACTCCACGTTTCGGACGTATAGCTTCACAGGCATTCTTAGAACACCCAGTTTAGATTTGGAACCCCATGAAAACCCTCATTTCTTTGGTGTATTTGCATAAAGTCCCTTTCCACTCCTCTCTATGGATACGAGCGTGCACATGTGAGAATATTTCATACAGAAGTCCATTTATGCAGTGTTTTAAAAAATGTTTTTAAACTGGTGTTCTTGAGTAGTCATATATATGCATGGTCATACATTTTGCTATTTCACATTTCCCACACTGCTATACCAACTTAGCTAATGCATCATATATTGAGATTCTTTTAATTACCAATAGTAACTCTAATTTATAGATATTCTTTAAATCATGAGATATGAAACCACCAGTCCATATTTTCCTCTCTGCCGACAGTATTCATATTGATATCTCACACGGTTACAAATACTATTTAAATTATAAGAAATGGGATGAAGTTTGAGATGTGACAAGTTATTGTAAAGTTATTAGGAAGCAACCCGAAATTATTTTACCAAATAAGTGTAAAGACCACCTCCTCCTTTGGTCATGAATGGCCATGGGATTTCCCGTCACCGATGGTAGTCAATGGAAAGGCCGACGCAGAATGGTAACAATGACGTTGCAACTCATTTCTAGAGCTGAGTGAACTGAAGCAACGTGAAATAAGCTGTCTTGCTGAAGAACACAACACATAGACTGGTCCCCGAATCTCATGATGAGACATGCGCCTTCACTTATTTTAGGAAATAATTATCTGTATATTATGGTGCCATGGTTGGTAGCTGTTCTAAAATTATGTGTATGGTGTAAGTTAAAAGATAAATAAAATGTAGTGGTACACAATGAAAAACTAATAATGTAATATATTTGGTATTTCACGAATGTAATGGACCTCTCCTTCCAGAAAATATACGCCACTAAGATTTATTACGTTAGCAACGAAACGTTGGTAACGTTTTCAATATACCTGAGATATTTTCTGGTTGAGAGGCGATAAACAATGATCACACGCTTAACGGTATATAAAGGAAGAAAATATCAAAGTGTAATAATCATGAAAAAGCCATTATAGGCTTATAAATAATAAAGGAACGTTATCTTCACTTTCGTTTGTTACTAACTATAGCTAATATTAATAAATATACAATACAATGCAGCAGTCAACACAAGTTTCGTTTTGATGGCAATCATTATTCGGTTAAGATAGTGAGCATTACGTATATCTACAGGTAAAAAGATCCCAGTATTTAGATTGCAAACGTAATTTGAACCTTACCTTCATCTAATAAATAAAGCGAAGCATTCCACTTTATTAGATTTATTCACGGAGAATACCACCCATACAACTTTGATTAATAATACTTTGAGTTGCGTAAGAGATGGGAGAATCGGTATCACGCCGGTCAAAATGTCTAGTGGTATTTTGTCCGTCTTTACGTTCTGAGTTGAAATTCTCCGATGTCGACTTCGCCATTCATCCTTTTGGAGTCGATAAAATAAGTACCAGTTGGGCACTGGGACCAATCTAATCAATTTAGCCCCTTCCCCGAAATTTATGTTCGTCTGCCAAATATTTGGAAACAGCATTTAGCATCAAATATGTTAGCCTACGCATATAATGAACAATATCATTTGCGTGGTTTAAACATTTAAATACCACACCTAAACCAGTGGTATGTGACGCAGTATAAAACTTCAAAGACTTGATATAAACATTAAATTGCCGGATATGATGGGTACTAGAAATATTTCTATCGATACCGTATAATTCACTAACAATTTACGCTCTTATGAAATGAAATGAATTAAATTAGCAAACGTAAGTATGTAATATATAATAATTAGATGTGTCATAAATCGTCCCAAGTTTTAAAAGTTTATTGTACTAAAATCATAGTGGCATCTTTTAAAATATTGCTCGCTAGTAATGAGTCAATTACATATTTTTCGTTATAGAGATAAAATTATGAACATATTTTAGTTTGGTGATCTATCAGTAGCGAGATTATATCAGTGAAAAGGCTTGGTGGTCATCATTTATACAACTTTAGGTAAGAGATCAAATTCCTCTGTCTAACCATATTATCTCTGTGATATAGCAGATGAAAGAGAATTCTTGTTCGTTTGCTCGTAATTCTTACGGGATCGATGCAGTAATAAAAGAATCAGATAGTTTTGTCAATTGAACTGACTATTTACCTGCCTATACACAAATATATATTTCTGGTTGACTCTGTTTGATGTAAGCATTAAGAATACATATGAATGTGTTTGAGTTTCATGTATGGAAATTTAGGAATAAACAGACGCAAAATATATATCCAGTATTAGGTAGTATGTTACCTGTTATCACACGAATGTAGGACAAAATGAATTAGTATTGCTTGTTGCCGCACTTAATGATCAATATAGTTTCCATCACTTATTTCAATTCTCATGAAAATTTTCAATGAGTCGTTTGTAAAATTTTGTATATCTTAACTGAAAATACGAGATGAATTTATTCGCCAACAACCAAACACTTGGAATAATTGGGGCCAACAATGAAATTGTTCGTGACCAAGTAACTTAATGTCCTAGAAACATCAATTATTCTCCCTGAAATAATACTTTCCATTGTTGCAGTATTGCAGAAAAAAACAAAAACGTCATAATATAAAATGTAGTTCTACCAGGCCTTAAACAAAGGAGTATTTTTGTTGGTGGCTTGAAATTATTAGATCATTAAGCCGGCAACATATGGGTTGACGTGTTTATTGTACAACGACAACCAAATGTTATCAGCTTGAGAATATTAATAAAACAAAACAAAAAGCAGAAATATTTATATAATAAACACATGAAGCATTATCGTTAAATCGACAGAAAAAAACAAAACGAAAGACCAAGGGAAGTCCTGTCACTATTAGAATCCGGAATATTTTAAGAATCGTCTTCAAGAACTTCACATAAATTAGAAAGTCCAAGTATTAATGGAGAGAAAATAACTATTTTTACCGAATTAAACACTTTACCACTCTGTTTCTACCGCTTTCATTTTTAAGTATTGAAAATTAGTTCTAGTGAGTTATGAGAATGCTTTGATGAAAATTAATTGTTTTCGTTCATTTTCATGAGCAATATTCCTCAAATCTAATTACTGGGATTTTTCCACATTTTCACATTGCTTAATTTTACGTGAATTTATTCAACACACAATCTGATAGATTCGAATATATTATCTTCTCTATATCGAAACATCTCATTCTGATAATTTGGTACTTATTCGCGTTTTCAGTGTTTATTTAAAGTAATGTCTTCTCTATATTGATATATGATTCACTTGATTGAGTTTTTGTTGTCATTTATTTATTTAAAGTCCTGGAAATGATCTACGCTAACTGGTTTAGAATAATATCCTCCTAATCAACAGATATGTATTAATTCAACAATTGTTCTACAACATACTGCATATAAAAGGCACACGTATTGTAGCAACTGGTATTACATTAATCAGTCACAAGCTATAAAGGCATCTCGAAGTTGGTTTCCCAATCTTTTAATCATTTGCCTACTAGATCTCAAATACCACCGTCAGCTTTAATATTGCAATTGGTCATCCTAGTTCAAGGTACATTTACAACAAAGACACTGCTTTATGATCACATCTGGTATGCGCGTATATTACGCACGTTTTTGGCAAATTATAACTTCTGAACATGTATAGAAGTAATCATTTACTGCTAAGAACTTGAATTAGGATATGTAATTATTCAATTAAAGTATACTTGTTGGAAACATTGTAGTTATCCCTTGTATGACATGCTACAGGGTGTCCTCGCATAGACTCCATCCCAGCAATTGCTACGGTGGTTTGGTCAAAGTACACTTCGGAGCTAACAAAACGATACCACACTAAATCAACAAAGTCAGTAACATTTCTAATTGCAATGAGGATGGCCGTCATGCATCTATGTTTTTGCATTTCCTATATGTTTAATTACATTTTCAGAATATTTAATTTGAAGCAACTTAGAGAGGGCAATATGACGTAAATAATTGTACCAAACTTGAAAATTTACTTTGAATAATTTTGTAACCTTTCAACATTGTTTTATAAGTATCTGTCCCTCGTCTCACTCAACAGAGTTTCAATATTTCGAGACATCAGTTTGAATGGATGACCGAAGCAAGTATGCTAGATAGTCATTTATCGCATAATTTTGTACTAGCTTGTAAAGTGTTATAATATAGTTACATAAAGTGTCTTTCGAAGGATACAACTTAAAATGATAAATCATTGTAGACTTTGAGAAGATGCATTTGAGAAATTGCAGTATATTTCTGTTATGATATGTGCAAGAATAACAATTTTGTAATCTGCTTCAATCTGAAATAGAATTATGTAAAAATTATGTTATAAAGATATTTGCATAGCCTGCATGTTTTAAAAATATAATTCTCTTCTAAATATACTATGCATTTATAAAATTATATAATATTCTTTAAATTATAATATATTTGTAATGATATATCACATGATAGCACTGAGCTACCATCGACAATTAGCTTTGTTTGTAATTTAGATGAAAAAAAAACCTATACAAATTTGATTTGAATAATTTGTTCTTCGTTTCTTCGAAATTCTTTAGATGACTGCTTGACATTTTAATACATTGTTCTAGCTCAGATATGTATTCCATAATACTATCAAAATTGATAAATACTTTCAAATTATGAGACCTACAATTCTAGAATTCCCCAAGGCATTCAGCTCATTGTGATAGATCTTCTCTCATTTGTTAGAAAAAAAATATTTCTTTCAAAACAATGTAGTTCATGAACCACATTTAAGTTACTTCCAATTTATGCTTTTTTAATTTAGTATTAGGTCCTGACTTATATGTAATACAATATAAAATGTTTAGTATTTTGCACAAGTATTGATTATTATGTGCTACCACATATTAAGTAGGCGCACAAATTTAACAAAGATTTTTTTAAAATGATTATTAACCCTTTAGTAAGTCACATTTTCTTTTGTGTGATACAATTTCGCATTTATATGATTATCGAAATGACATATTTTCTCATATAAGCTACTTATAAATGTGTAGATAAAATGTTTCTGCTATTGACCCGCAGAAAATATTCACCAGTAAATATCTTTATTCAAAGAATATTACATTTTCACTCTGACGTTAAATTTATGTTTTTTTATGCAAGCGCAGCAGAAAAAATAGTACAAAAGTTACCATTCATCTTAATTCATAAAGACATAGTGTTTGCGCAGTGACAAATGTAAGCTTTACTTTACCCATAAATGGAAGGTAAGGCTGTATATTGAATTACACATTCGAAACATTTTTTGCATTTCGTTAAAATTTTTATTGTAATGAACATAATCAGAGGTGAAATAAAGTAATTCTAAATTCATCGACGTTACAAATACGTTAAACGTCTTCGTCTACATTTATTAGTTGAAGTCTGTTAAGATAATAAAATTGTTCGCAATATTTACTTCCAGTAAAGAGCTTTCAAAAAAGATGTTATGATGTGGTAAAATATTATCGTAACAGTTCAATGATTCACAAATTATTTTTTCCTTCTAACCAGATTCCATATCTGACTATATTCCTATTTATTAAAACCCGTATAACGAGTTTTACCAATAAAACCTGTTACAAAATTTCTCAGTTAATACTTCATGATACGCTTTTCATTTATAACTAACTGATGCTAAATTCCCGTGTTGGAAACATTAAAATTATTACCCATGGTATATACAGCTTTCGTGATCTGCATTATATGGCATATGTATAATGGGCAGCGCGTTTTTATACTTCATCATGGTGGAAATGAATGCATAATGACGGAAATATTACATACACACGCAGATGTATATATTTATATATATATATGAAACTGGCATTAAAAAAATGTAACCTCATATTACAGATGACTCTATACCGATAGGCACACAAATATATATATGTATATATATATATATACGTATGTGTGTGTGTGAGTGTGCATGTGTGTGTATGTGCGTGCGTGTGTGTATGCATAGGTGTGCGCGCTTGCGTGTGTTGATATATATATATATATATATATATATATATATATATATATATATGTGTGTGTGTGTGTGTGTGTGTGTGTGCATATGTATATACATACAAACACATATATATATATACATATATATATTAATGTGTATACACATATACATATACACATACACACGCATATATGGGTATATATTATTTAATGTACGCAGTATAAAGAGAAGAGCTTTTCCTATCAACAAATGTAAAGCCAAATGGAGAATCGTAGATAAATCCATGCCATACGTAAATGGATTTACGAAATGCCTGTTATGGCATAAGATTACACGTATATTTTTTAAATCAGTACTTAATTTAGATCTGAAATTTTCAGCAAATGCAAGCATATGGTTGAATTTCTTTTGTGGAACATGTGAAAGGTAATCTCTCTGGATCGAGACGATTTCACCCTGACTGTGGACCACCTACCCTTGAATTCTTCTAGAACTAGTTTAATACTGGTTTCTACCCTCAAAGCAGACATAACTCGTATTTTCTTTCTCTTTTTTCCATTTTCCATTTAATCATACTTCCAATTTTTGCATCAGCCTTCTCAATTTCTCTAATGTTTTCCCAAGCATCAGCGTCCTCATCTTTACTACGGCTTCAGAGCCAGCACATTGCTTTGATACACTTGGCACGTTATGAAAACCTGTCAAGCGACGTGCCTTCACAACAAAAAACTATTAGTAGCTTTTATGTTTACAATTTATATATAAAATGATATTCATCTCTCACTGGATTGCAGCGCAATTAATTTGATTTTACATTAATGGAATAGTAAACCACATATATGCGCATGTGTATGTGTGTATATATATATATATATATATACTTATCTCCTTCTCTCTTTCTCTTTCTTTGCATATATACATACATAAATATATATATATATATATATATATATATATATATATATATATATATATATATATATATATATATACTTATCTCCTTCTCTCTTTCTCTTTCTTTGTATATATACATACATAAATATATATATATATATATATATATATATATATATATATATATATATATACTTACATACAGGCATATGTGTATGTATCCGTCCATTATTCACGATCACAGGTATGTGAGTAATTGTCTAAAAATAGATGTCTTCAATCATATGGGAGCTGTTACTTATATAGATATCAAGATTTTAAATCACATTAAGATTAATTTACTAGAGCTAATTAACATTACTTCCTGCCTATCGTGATATATCGGCTACAGAGTAAGACTGAACGCTTATGATTGACGAGGTTATCTAAAAGTGTATAAACCCACACACTTGCATCTCTGCTACAAATATATTAATCATAATTGAAAATGTTTTATTAGCACAGAAATTAGAAATACAAAACTATTCATGAATAATTTATAGCCCTTCCTGCTATAAGGGACAAAAGACTGCAGGTAATTTCTGCTGATGTATATTGTTTCAGTAATAATCATTTATCTTTAGAAAGGTGTGAAAAAGGAAACTAATGGTACACATGACTGTAATTTCTAATTTGTAACTGAAATTAAAAAAAAATATAATGGTAATAGTGAATTATGTAGTCAAACAATGAAAATTCCATGGGCATTTGAGTCGTGATTAACTAATTCCTTTCAATATAACATATTCATTATTAGACTATTCTAAATAGTGAGGTAACATAAGCAATATGCATGTTAGAATCTTCAATAATAATTTAGCATTCCTCAAGAGAAAGAGTAGTATTTCATTTTGCGTATAAATATACATAAGTATAACATTATATAAATTAACAGTAATGATAATGAAATTAAACGAACGCGAGCGTCATTTTTAGTCACAATACCGGTGTACCCATGGCTGCGCATACACAGGCGATAACGTTAATTATGCTATAGCTTTATTGCAACAGCGGTTGTTGCAGCAACTACAATATAAGTATTATTTATATATAAATAGAACAAGATATTCAATTAAAATATTTCAAATGCCATCACAATCGAAAATTGAATTAATTAAATTTTCATACAAATATTTGAAGAAGCTTTAATAATGTAGTATGTGTTGAAATGCAAAATTAATTATTAAGACTTTTAGTTATGTACAAATAGCAACATGTTAAATTAAAAATTATTGTTTCTGAAATGAGGAAATTGTGAGAGTAATAACTTATAGATTTGTCTACAGAAATAGAAACATATTCCTTTTCATTTTATAGCAGACAAGAAAATTTGAAACATATTGCAAGAGGTGATCATATATAAATGAAATGACTTCAGTTGTCTTAAATATATTGATGCAAATAAAGACAATGGATGATAAATACTAGACATTTGTAGCGAGTTCAACAACAGATAACAAAATACATAATTATAGTAAATTATCAATGAAAACAAAGAAGATATACACATTTGACACATATATACTATGTATCTTATAAATTGACGGTCAAGTGGACTTTCGTAGGAGGGTATGCTATTTTGTGTAATAACGGTTCGTAAAATATCTATCTTTCTATGTATCTGTATGCATATATGTATATACGCATATATATATATATATATATATATATATATATATATATATATATATATATATATATATATATATATATATATATATATATATATATATATATATATATATATATATATATATATATATATATATATATATATATATATATATATATATATATATATATATATATATATATATATATATATATATATTACAAATTAAAAGGGTAAAGGTTTATCAATCTATTAATTTATTAATAAATCAACAATTAATAATTTTTACCAAGCCCTTCGGTATGTAAACACCATTATCGGTGGAGAACTTATTTAAAAGTTCTTATACATTTATAAACATAATTAAGGGATCAGCAAACATTTGCTTCACCACATACCGAAGTTCAGAAATAGCAGCTAAGAAAGCTGAGACTCCAACAAATAGCATTACTTGTAACTCACAAAGGCAAAAACAAGAAGAAAAAACAATGAAAACTAACCATTTAAAGTTAATCATAGACGCGTTTCTGGATTATGAGCGATAATACTCAATTTCCTTCATCGGTATGATATTCCAGTAGTAAATTCGACTATGCTAACAAACTGTGCATGCATGAACGAGTGAACATCATGCATCGACACAACCTGGAAGCACAACCGAACCTACCTCGGCCAGCCAGTCCACTATTTCCTCCTCAAGAAATTACCATGTGCGTCACAAGCAATACCGCAGAAAATTTGCGTTTACTATCAGGGAGTGAATAATTATTACAAATTAAAAGGGTAAAGGTTTATCAATTTATTAATTTATTAATAAATCAACAATTAATAATGTTTACCAAGCCCTTCGGTATGTAAACACCATTACCGGGGGGAGAACTTATTGGAAAGTTCTTATACATTTATAAACATAATTAAGGGATCAGCAAATATTTGCTTCACCACATACCGAAGTTCAGAAATATGTGCTTCGGTATGTGGTGAAGCAAATGTTTGCTGATCCCTTAATTATGTATATATATATATATAATTATACTCACACTCACACACACGCACGCAAACACACACACACATACACACACACACACACACACACACACACACACACACACACACACAAATATATATATACAAAATTTAAAAATATGATAATGATAAAGTGGCTAGCAAACATAACCAAAGTAAGCAAAATAAATATCATTAAATGTCAAGGCACAATATTCATCTGTGTGCTAGAAAGAAGAGTTAAAACTCTAAAACCACTCATCTCTCACAATATGTAAATACGAAGTCGTCCAATTTGTAAAACTAGACGAGAGTAGATATCCCAGTATCAATTGATTGCGCTTTTTGTGCCGAAAGACACTTAAAGCTCACCAGCTAGGCTTACTACGATTTCTTAGTATATTTGTTACATTCCCCCTGCTCGTTTACATACAGTGAGATGCGCGGCTTTGGAGTGCTTTAACTCTTATTTCTATCAAAGAGGTGCATATTGTAACCTGACTGTTCATAATATATACGTGTGTGTGCGTGCATGTATGTGTGTGTTTTCGCGCGTGTGTGTATATATATACATATGTATGTATGTATGTATGTATGCATGTATGTATGTGTGTGTGCATGTACTGTATTGGCAAGAAAGTAATTTCGTTTTTCGCAAATAAAGTTACGATGTTTTTGACTGACTTGTCACAGTGTTATGGTATTTTTTATTTTGACATTTGATAGTCATTACTATTAGCTTATTTTGAGAACAAAATTGCGAGAAGCTTTGTTTACAGATGTTTCGCTTATTTTTTATTCTCGTAAAGGCAACAAAGCTGCTGAGGATCACAAAGAGATGTGTGACGTTTATGGCGTAGGATTGCGTAACAGAAATCACATGTCAGAAATGGCTAAAAAAATTCCGTTCTCGAGATTTTTCGCTCAACGATGACCAACGTTCTGGCCGACCTACTGAACATGATCATGACTGAATCAAAGCCATAATTTAATCTATTTGTCATATAACTGTGCGAGAGATTGCAGAGTGGTTAGATGTATCACAATCTACAATTGAAAATCACTTATAATGTCTTGGACTCGTTAAGATGTTCTATATCTGGGTTCCACATAAATTGAAAAATATTCACTTAACACAACAAGTCAATACTACCGATATGCATCACTGGTAATGAAAATGGATTGTCTACAATAAAATCAATCAAAACCCATCATGGTCTATGCGTAATGAACCAGCACAAACCACATAGAAAGAATTGCATAAAAAAGCGTTCATACAGTCAATTTAATAGGATTACATAGGCATTGTGTATCTTGAGCTGCTTCCAAGGAACCAAACGATCAATTCCGGTGTTTACTGTCAACAACTAATGAAACTGAAAAACGGTCAGAGTTGGCTAATCGTAAAGGAATCGTGTTCAACCATGACAACACTAGACCACACACATCTTTGCTAACACGTAAAAACTTCTTGAAGCTTGGTTAGGAAGTGATGTCACATCAATCAACTAACCCTGAACTGAAACCATCAGATTACTATTTATTTCGAAGTTTGCAAAATTCTATGAATGATAACATTTCCAATAGTGATGATGAGCTGAAATCGCACTTGCTTCAGTTTTTGGCTAATAAGGAATAGAAGTTCTATGAGCGTGGGATCATAAAGTTGGCAGATAGATGTCAAAGGCCATCAAACTAAACAGAAAATATATAATTGATAAATGTGCAGTCTTTGCATGAAAGAAAATGACTTTTATTTCACACTAAAATGCCGAAATTACTTTCAAGCCAACCCAATGTATATGTGTGTGTGAGTGTGTGTGTGTGTGTGTGTATGTGTGTGTGTGTGTGTGTATGCAACAATAGGGGTAGTAGTATCCTCCGTTTGAGAATTTAAAATCACTTCTTTACACACACACGCGCGCGCGCATACACACACTCACATATATATATGTGTGTGTGTGTGTGTGTATGTGTGTGTGTGTGTGTGTGTATATGTATATATATATATATTGCATGTACGAATATATGTGGAGAATTGTGATCAATTGTATACTGTGGTAACGATGTATATATGTGTATCCAACATATGCATATGCGGATGTAATTTAGCCTGAAGGAAAAATCCATTTATTTATGAGATTTTCTCTGGTATTTTATTCTCTTTGATGTGATCCATATGCATTCTCCTAGACGGGGTCCTCTTGGCTCTCATTTATTATATATATTTAATATGTAATTACATATGATTACATATAGAAGCATACCAAGTTATGTCTCTATAGTACACTGACGTTTGGTATATTAATTGCCTCAAGGCAGTGTCATGACTCACAATTAATCACTAATGTTATTTTGCAGTTGCCTCGCTCTTAACATTGCTGATTTTCTACTGCATGCAACACAGCATCTGTCATGGAACTTGTAACGAAGCAATGGGAGAACGACGAAGCGTTTTCTCGTCTACATACAAATGTGTTTTATATTTGTTAAGAAACCACAGTACAGTCACATGGAAAAAAACAAGAAAATATTACATTAAGTAACCCTAGATATTCAAACACACTGAGTATGAACATGAGGTAAACAAATTGCAGAGGGTTAAAATGAGGGGCTGCAAATTAATTTAGCTCATTCTATAATAGACAAGTTTCAAAAAATGAAGGACTGTAGTTAGATCCACTGCTTTCAGCTAATATAGCGGCGGCCTACAAGCCTAACAAGGTGTAGTGGTGCTCGGTGTGCATATATAATTTAGGTATTAATCCCGTTCTAGATCTTCCTTCTAACAGCTATATATACATTTGTCCATCCATACATTCATCTATCCACCGGTTCTTCCATATATCTACTCACATGCACACAAACACACACATACACACACACACGCAGACACACTTATATGCATCTATCTATCTCTATATATATATATATATATATATATATATATATATATATATATATATATATATATATATATATATGTGCATGCATATATAAATATTTAAAGCAGAAATATTAATTTAATTTCTGGGGAAATGCAATTTCCTATCGGTTCTTCGGAGATATGCGAAGGGATTATCAAACTGGAAGGAAGTTATAAAATCTGTGTAACCTTTAGTTAATCGTGTTATGTCCACAGGGAATTCTACAAAGTGGCCTGCCTACTATATATGGCACCAAATTGATGGGAATACAATAAAGTATCTTTGAAAAGATGTATTCTTCATAAATGCATAATACAGAATATTTCAGTAAGAAACATTTTTGATCTCAAAGCTTGATTGCTGATATTTTGTTCTGAATAAATTTATAACACATTATGTTTCGAAAATCCATATATCCTGGCCTTTTACAAGGCGGTGCATCTCCTCAGAAATTATTAAATATATTATGAATAACTACTTAATAGCACTATCTAATTGAGTATAATACATGAGGAATGCAAGTGTATATATCCCCATGTTATAATTTTATATTTTATATTAATTTACAAAGTCTACATGCCATTGACGAAAATATCCCGAACATCGATATTAATTGCTGTTTTCTGGTTAAGTGTTACGTATGTCCCTGGTTATAATGATACATTAAATATTCAAAAAAGGAGTTTCCGCGTAGAAGCTGAGATTAATAGGCAGAAGTACTATTATCGGATATTAAATCAATTGAAATATATTCCGGTGTATTTACTATGAATAGTAAATGCACATGGCACATGCATGTTTGATATCTGCGCTTTTAGCTGCATACCATACTTGGATACTGAAATCATTACAATTTCATATCTTTATCACATTTCTATGTAGAACGTCTCCATGCCAATGTCCACATATTTGATACATATACCATCCGTACAATCCAAAATGTTAAAGCTTTAATATCGATGCACGATAAGGGACAGTAATACAATGAATATCGTATATAACTGCTTACCAAAATGGTTTAGGCATAGTCTGAATCCAAACTGATGCTACGTAATAACATAACGGAATATATAATGTAATGAGATATAGTTATTTTCCAAATATTACAAGTAATTATAAACCTTGCTTTCAAAACATCTGGTATAGTATCTAAAATATTCAAAGAAAGGAAATCGAAAAATATTAAAAATCTATAAATATATAACACAATATCTACTGCATATTTCATTACTTTCAGGTTATTAATACACATAAAATTTTTGCATGAATTATCACTTAAGTAATTCTTCAGCAATTCAGTTGGAAATATCGAGTCACCTATATCTAAGAATGGTTGTAAAGTATTTCATTTCTGGGACCAAACACACAAACCTTTTGAAATATGTCAACTGCCAAGGAAACCTGAGTAAGAGAAACATATATGCACATTAATATATATACAGTCACGAGTACTTTTATGTTATCTCTACATATATTCAATAGAATTTAGAGCCAGCAATAAAAGTTACGACGTTTTGTGTACCATCCTTCTATATAAACAATGTGATCGAAAACGGAAAAAAATAATAAAAATAACTTAATGTTTGCTAAATGAAATACAATGTCGCTACTAGCATTTTATATTCTGTACCAGTTGCCAGAAACATACTTAATGTGTAAATTGAAAAATTCAGTAGTGTTTCACCTTTAACCATTTTATTCAGGGACAGTCAATAGGTTTGATGTTCTACAATACCTTCTAAAATATGTATATGCAACACTTACCTATCTGTCTTTCTTCCTTCGACTGACTTCTTTTCGTTGATGCATTCGTGAATGAAACATTCTACCTTTTAGTGCTGCTTCTATCTGTGGAGATGACTGCTAACTCAATACAGCACAACATTGACTTATACACTTTTAATAAGCTTGGTAGGACATATGATTGCTAGTCAAAATACGGTATCCCCACTAGCAATTAATACACACACACACACATGCATATATATATATATATATATATATATATATATATATATATATATATATGATCAAGGATGCTACAAGTGGCACCAGCACGCTAAAAGATGGCAGCCAGAAGATGATTATAACCTCAAATTTCCACTGACACACATTACTTGAAATCGGGGAAAAGTGCGGAAGTTCTAAGTCCTCCTAGCAATAATATCATTATTTATATATGTATATATAATATCCTTATATATATTTATATATATATACATACACACCCACACCACCACAGATTTTTATATATATAAGTGGAGTTAAACGCAGGTATTATTCAAATACTTTTACTTCCGACATATGTTTCGAAGACAACATTGGTATTATTCCTAAGGAATAAAATGGTGTAAAACAATGTAATGTTCTTATCAGAGAAAGAAAGAAAGAAACCAAACTCATCAATAGGAATTTTTAACAGAATGTGATGGATGTGTATAATGATGAACGGAATGCTATAAAGATATAACGTCAAAGGTAGCCTACAGCAAGACAAAGGGAAAAGGAAAGAAATAAGCAGAAGACTAATAAAGGAGAAATATAGAGCAATATGTGAATTAAAATAAAAGCTTAAAGGCTTGGAAATAGATATGTCTAGTGGAAGTAAGTAAATGTTAGAAGAAAATCAATGTTCAAACTATATAGAATGGTAGATATCACTTATATAAACTAAAGGTATCTTTCTGCCAATGTTTACATCAATAAGCACGCTCTATAAATGTGTTTACAAGGGAAGTCTTTGAAAAAATAATAGAAAATAGCTCACTATCAAATACACACGCATATATATATATATATATATATATATATATATATATATATATATATGTATGTATATATATATATATATATATATATATATATATATATATATATATATATTTATATATATATATATATATATATATATATATATATATATATATATATATATAATAATATATACATGATTATTTATAGGCTTCAGTAATGCATCGCAGCATATGTTTCTACATCGCACACCAACCTCAAGTAAACATTGTTCATATTCAAATGATATTATTTAAGATTACTCTTAATAATTATGAATTCGAAAGTTTCTCAGTATTTCAGGTTGTGCATTAGAAAATCTTTGCCAGCCAGATTTCCTGACTTTATGGACATCCACTCAATACAAGTGATGAAGTAATTCTTAATATCTTTTAATGCGTATATATATTAAAAAAACTATATATGGTTTACCCTATATCGCTAAATATAACGTGAAAGCACATTGAAAATGGGGACAATTATCTGTGAATGTCAAGAAAATTATTAGTTTCCTGCTCTACTTTTAGTAAACAGTGTGGGGCATTAATCATAGCATTGCTGAACAACTTTGTTCGCAAATACCAGACAATTCCTAAATTGTCATTAACTACAATAATGTATGAATAACATTCAGGCAGAACTTGCAGGAATGAATCTGATTGCAACAGGGATGGTGAAATCTCCCTAGACGGTCCGACCTCTAGGACTTTTCATTGAAATATAGCCTAAATTTTAGTAAAACCTCGCCATTTGAAATACATTTTCGCTTCTTACTACTATGTATCTGATTATACGTAGGTAGACTGCAATCTTTAAACGATTCTAATTTTCTATTGATATAACTGAACGTCAGTCGCAAATTAGCGAAAGACGTCATTTTGATTCATGCTCTGCTTTTCTGGAATCTCACCAAATAATATGAATATTTGTTTTGATAACTAAAATATAATTACACTGTACATGTATATAAAGGAGAAGGTATTGTACCCTTTTATGCTCGTTTTGAGATGAATTCGCGAGTCAAATAAATCTCTATTTTGTATTCAACATAATCCTCGTCACTGCAAATGTTAATCTTATTCGAAATTTCCAAATGCAGCGTCAATGGAAGAATAAATGTTTTTCTACAACTGAATGTGACAATTACCAGGTATACGTTTACTTACAGCCGAACATACAATCAATTGTAGCTTGTAGATGAAGTAACAAACGTTGCAATAAGGTATGCAGAGGGGTAGAATCACTGTTTCTAAAGACTTTTGTTCTGTAAGTGTAACGCGAAGTGTCAGATCGTTAGCCGGGAGGAATGATAAATGTGTTTGCATTGATAGTAATTACGGTGGCAGTATATTTCAAGAGTTGCAGCTAAGATGTGTCCGCAAATTTTTAGATATTTTTGGCAAAATATTTGTTATGTTAACTACATTATTGCAAAGTAGGATTGGCTGCAGGTTATGCAATAGCCGAAGCTATATTTCATTCTCATGATGGATTACTTACATGTTGAATTTGATGCATTCTATACATAACACATCATAGAGTAGAACAGTGTTGTTTAGGTGATATGAGAACAATTCCAGTTAACTAACTCGCTGACTAGGATTGGACATTTTGTAAGAGCAAGCAACGTATTTCTATTACTTGCTACTTTTTTTTTCAAATGGTTATATCGATGACCTGCAAAGAATTTTATGAGACATTTCGATCTAAGTTATAGGATTGATATAAAAGGATATTCTTCGACCAAGACTTATTAATTCTTGCAATCAATGATTTCATAATCTATGGATAAAAATAATAAATCCTTAAATATTTGGACTGATACAGCATTGTCACAATTTTGAACTTAGATATGTTTTTATAACCATCGCGGTTATGTTGCTGTCAACTTTGAAATACCAGAAATATTTTAGGGAAAGTATATATGATAGTAAGGTATTTGAAATTATCACTCGCTTGTCAGTGTTTGTGACATATTTTAGTACTTGAAATCCGATTATATATTAAAGAAAGACTGGCATAGAAAGGCAACAGGGTGACGCCGTTAATAAGAAAGGTTGGGTAGGTAAAAGAGGAGACTGAAGTATTGTATCTGAATAAACCGGAAACTAAGCTAAGTTTGGAGAATTTAATAGAGATCAACATTACTTATAGGCAAGACAAGAAAAAGTTAGAAAGTAAAAAATGAGAGAATGAAAACGAAAATGTGAAAAGGTGAAAATGATTTAACGATGAAAAATAAAATAGTGTGAAAGGGTGACACTTTAATAGATTGCATAAGCTTCAAATATCCCAGCGAAGAAGATTTTGGAATAATGCTGAAAGAATATAAATATATATACCAAAAAAGTTCAAAACTTCCAAAAAGTTCTCAGAGAATTCTCTACGAATCTCGAAAATTATTTTTTGTTGTTGTTTTTCTATGGCGTCAGAGTAATTAAGTTGTAGAGATCGTTGTAGCTTTTGCAGAACTTCAATGTGTTCCAGTTTTAAAGTTATAAAGTTTAACAGTTTTAAAGTTTTAATCTTTTGCTAAAGATGATATTAATGAGCTGAGAAATTATTCGAAATTAGACAAATTGAAATATTTTCCAGAGTATTTGCCACGGACACAAGATGTCTGCATAACATACATGGCCAATAAATTTAAGTAGTCAATAGAATAGAATACATGTCCAGTATTTAAGAAGCCAATAGAATAAAATACACGCTTCACTTATTAAAAATGAAATAATTGTCGACACACATACATACAACATTATACATATGTGCACCGACACTATTCGTACTAAACTATAATGTGTACATTTTTCCTGCACATGTAGACGCCTGTGATATAAAAAATAAATACAATGATATCGGTTTCAAATATTTGCATACGGGTAGAAATTGTGGAGGAGATTGCAAGTTCATTTCATCCACCCTTGTTCAACTGGTACTTACTTTATCGACCCCGAAAATATTAAAGGCAAAGTAGTCCCCCGGCGACATTTGCACGCAGAACGTATAGCCGGAATAACTGCGGCTAAACATTTTTTCCGCGTGGTAATTGTTCTGCCAGCACACTTGTCACTTTAAAAGAAATACATAGATATTGCAAGTGCAATATTTCTTTATGCATGTCAACTGTCGAACAAACAGGGAGGTGGAAACAAGCTGTGGATTCAACAAATGATTCGCTATCCGCTTACCAAATACTAAATGCGTTTATTAGACAAGTTAGAAGCTTCAAGTTTCTATTTCAAAGAATGATCTATAAAGCAAATGAACTTACCACAGTAAATCATCGTTTAATAGTTCTTTGCAATGTAGTCCAATCTCTTTCAGATGGCGTAGCTGTTGTTAAATACTCTAGGTTTCAAAAACAAAACATGATATTTACGCTTTAGAGATTTCGATAAAAAATATACATTTAGAAAATAATTATTACGATTCTAGATTAATGTAGAATATTTGCTATTATAGTTAAAGTTCATTTATTGCTAGAAGGAATTATATTCTTTAAATGTATATTCACGTTTAATCATTTTAGAATATACGGGATTAAAAAACGCTAAAAGTTTATGTAATATTCTTATTACATTACTATTATAACATATCCACCAGTGGTGCTTACTGTATTATATCTCTCCATATCGTGCTCAATATCTAGATGTTTCCTATTCTGGTTTGAATTTCGTACCTCCTCTTCTCTTGTGCATTCGCCGCATAATAATCATTTAATATTATTTTTTATATATTTTCTCGTTACAAATTAAACCATAGCATAGGCCTAAAGTCAATGATATTTTGATCCCTTTATTAACGATACAATAGACATTCATGATGAAGAGTTTAAAGCATGTGCAATGCTAAATCTCATCATTGTTTATCAAGACTAATAATTAGGAGATGCCAGTCAATTACATTGGATTCTGTACTCAATGGTATCTTATTTTATCGACTCCGAAGGGAGGAAACGAACGTTGATCTTGCCGGCATTCGCTCTTATTACCTGAAGAGCCAGGAGACATGAAACCAAGCAGCTTGGCATACTATTGATTCTGTCTGCTCACCTTCGTAATATACATGATAAATTGAATAATTTCAAACAGAGTTATATACACATGTTAAATTCGCCGATAAAAATCCTGAGTTCTCTTCTGGTTGGATATACTTTCGAAGGATTACTAGGAATATAATATAATCGTTTCAACAAGCTGCCATTTGGCTAAATTCTACAGCATACACATTTCGCTTCAATATTTCAGTTATTTTCAGAGGAATTGTCAAATAGTTTGATCGATTTTCTGCAGAGCGTAAGACTTATATAAGCACAATTCAAAACCATATATTTCATGAAGTGCATGTTAGGTGCGTATGATAGACGGAGGAGGTTGTTTTTCTCCACTACAATCCATGTATCAACCATAGGAGTAATTTCTTTATGGAGCATAAATAACTGCCGGAATTCCATGTGTATAGAGAAACCAAAACAAGTATTATTATTTTCTGAATACAACATACGCCAAGATCCTTATCGTATTGTCAAGTTTCATATTTACTTTTTTATTGTTATTTTATGTAACAATTCTTTTGTTGCATAATAATTCAATTAGAGAATAAGTATTTTACTCCATAAAATGGCAAGTATTTCCAGATAATGCGTGACAAAAATGAGAATAACGTGTTATTCTTAGCGGTGAATCAGTAATACATAATGATTGGGAGTTTATGCATTTTGAATCTATATCATCTCCTCGAAATCTAAACGAGTTATAAAACAAATATATCTCACTGCTCTATCATTCCATAATAGCAGCCAATAAAAACAGCGTCGAATACAATGATACAACTACAGTTGTTTCTTTCAACCTATATTAATTCCAACACAGCATTCTTAAGTTCTTGAAATATATGTGAAAATGCGTAATTAAAATGTCATTATGACATACGCGTGAGAAGAGAAAAAAATTATAATATAATTTTAAAGGAAGCAACATGCGGTCTATGATGCAGTAGATTCTATTTTTATTACCAGAAATAACGATGTGTTTGCTTCTTCCATCCTTAAATAAAGAGAAATACATAGAGTTATAACTGTAGCACTTCTTTTCCTTCTCTGTCTATCTTATATCGCTCTCTTGTCTATGGATACACATTCATACATACACAGGCGTGCAGATATGTGCGCACTAGCACGAACGCAGATGCATTTACATAATAGCTTAGATGTAAATGTGGTGCATGCATTATAATTATAATACAATACTAATTATGTTATTAGGGTATGTTCGTAATAATGCAGCTGTAAACATGACTGCATGATATAAGGTTTTTGAAGCAGAATACATCAACGAATACAACTGTTACAGGAATATTTTAGTGAACTCTAATGAAAGAGATAAACATTGGCAAATGACTGAAAGACCCAAGTTCAATATCTATTATTTTGATAACCACCTCTAGGCGATACAGTGTGTCCCCAAGCATAGGAGGAAAATATATAACAAGATTCATAGATTAAGTATTAATATTAGAAATTATAACACAGGGTAAGTAAAGAAATTACAGTTAAACGTGCAGAATCCTATTTACAAAGCTTAGATTATAATTGCAATGAATAAAATAAAGGATAAACATTATTTCTCTGGAATTAGTATGCAAGTTGTGACTTTTCTAGGAAATCGATTGATTTTCGAAAAGTCTCTCTGCGCCTTTTTTTTCTTTTTTTTTTATACGTTTTCGATCATGAAATATTTTACGTTGTCAGAATATCATGTCGTTAGGGCGGCGAGCTGGCAGAACCGTGAGCACACCGGGCGAAATGCTGAGTGGTATTTCGTCTGCCTTTACGTTATGAGTTCAAATTCTCCTGAGGTTGATTTTACCTTTCATCCTTTTGGGCTGGACAAATTAAGAACAGTTGCATACTGGGATCGATCTAATCGACTGGCCCCCTCTCCCAAAATTTTGGGCCTTGTGCCTGGGGTAGAAAAGAATATCAACACTGCTCTCCTCGTGGTACTCTTCCATACGTGATAATTCTCTACAACCTGTTTCATGATTTCCGTAATCATGGTAATGAATCAAATAAGAGTTTCAATAGTTGGAATTCTTTCAATTATTACTTTTTCTGAAATGCTTCCTTTAATCTCATTTTGTTTGTATTACTTGTGCTATTCGTTGCTCTTCAACATAAGCTCTTACAATGACATTGTGATTTTAGCTCCAAATTTTCTCAATGGAACATTCCGCACACCATTCATTGACTAAGTTCAATGATAACATCCCCGTCTGTTAGAGACATTTCTTAATGAAAGTCCAGTAAACCTTTTAATGGTTCAGTCTATAATTTCTATTACACAGTGTTCTTGCATTTATCGGTTGCTTCAACTTTTCCTAATTTGATATTTTAAAGATGCATTCATGAGTCTTTTTCAAAATATATTTGGTACCAAACTTTTCAACAACAGTGTCAGCATTTGCGTGCCAACATGGCCAAAATACATCATTAAAGCATAAGTTGAAATCAAAACAGGAATAGGCAAAGCTAAGTCAGTATTCGAACGCCTTCGACTAACATGAAAACTGAAGTCCATCAATGAGACGATATGCTGTAGCGATCCTCATTCATCGTTATAACAACAAAACCTACGCTGCAGACATCATGAGGAAGACAGCGAAGATATCTCAAATGTTCCTTGAGCTCCATCAACACTGCTTACATTCCATACTCGATATCTCTTCGTGAGAAACGAATAGGCCATGAGGAGAGTTGGCATAGAAAGTATGTAGAACAAATTTAATAAGCTGCAGATATGGCTTACTGGCCATTTGCTTCGATTAACAGAGGAGATATATGTTTTGATCTTAATGGTGAGAAAGCCGGAATGAGGAAAATACCGAAATAGAAATCCATAGAGACGTGCTTCACTGATTTCCGGAACAACTTCACGGCGATGGGAGTTAGCTTCAATGAAGCGAGAAGGAACGTGAACAATCGGGACGTTTGGACAATGTTGGTTGACGGTTGCACTGACATCTAAGAGCAAATAAACACACACACATGTTTATATATATTTGATACATGTACCTGAGATAGACTAATAGATACGTATATGCATGCATATGTATATGCACACACACACTCACACACATATGTATGTATGTATTATTTATTTAAAGGTCAAAATACACGTATTAAAGTGCTACTATAGTTTCATATGTTGAGAAACCTGAAACATATTCTTCAGGCGCAACCACGTATTATAACGAACTAAAGAAACTGAATAATCGAAGAAACGCCAAAGAACTGAGAAGGCAGCCTATAGAAAACGAAAACAATAAACAATGGAAACTGAAATTTAAAGAATAAAAAGTGAAAAGTTAAAAGAGCTATCCTCATTAGACCTTAAATAATAAGGCTGCAAAGATATCAAATTAGTCAGGAATAGGCAGAGTTTTTCAAGTCTTCAAAATATATTTATACATATGCATGCAACCACTGAACATTTCTGACCTGGAGTTCAACAGAGAGTTAGGAAAGCACATTGTCTATGTCACAGAAACAATGTACATAGTTTGCATTTATTGAAACATTTAAGTAGTATGCATTTATCGCAGCTGTTTCCTGTTCTTAGATGTACGAATCCATAAAAAAAAACTTAGCGGGTTGTTATTTCTAGTCTCCATATATTGTTAAGACTCTATTGTACAAAATTTTGATATATTTTCTACATTTCAAATTAAAGATACAATATGCATATACCTAATGGATGGGTTTCTGTTTCATTATCGTTTAGCAATTAAGGATTTTTAAGAAGCACTGTCTTAATATCATTTGCTTTCTTTGTAAATTCATATCTACTCCTACCCCACCCTAAGTACATAGTCATACTCACACAAAAGTGCACCATTGTTATGCGCACAAAGCCATATTTATTTTATATATCTATGTGTGTGTGTGTTTGTGTGTGTTATGGTGGGTATTCAATTAAATTTCGTTCTATGGTCAGCCATATTGAATCGGTGCTTCGGTGTAGAATTTAATTAATTTGTAGAATTTAATAGAATTACCTTAACTAAATACAATTAACAAATGCATCTTTCATTTCTTATGCTCTTAGACTAAAGCTCATTTATGCTGTTGTCAGAAAGCCAGGAATTTCGAATAAAAATTTCTAGACATAGTACAAGCCAAGATAGAAATTACCATAAAATATTTTTCTTACGCTGAGAGATGCTAATTTAGAATATGAGTTTATACTGTCTTTTTTTTCAATCATACTGTTGCTCACAGATGTATAATAAACCAGAAATTGATCAAGTTCATATCGTATTAAGAATAGGTTTTTTGCTCCCCATTACGCAGTCGATGCAGCAACCTTTAAAATAAGATCAGTTAGTTGGAAAATTACAACAATTAACATTTCATTCACAATTGAGTAATGAAAATGAAATTTTAAAATTAAACGGTTTTCGAACTAAATATAAAGTTATATACAATATCCTAGAAATTTGTTTCAGGATTAGACATTAATAGATATTAAGATGTATAGACATTTATTTGACATATGAAATCTTCAGCAGACAATAAATCGTTACTGTTCATTATTAGTGAATGGTATTTTAGAAAGTAACCAAATTAAAATAAACAAATATTACATTGCCTGCAGCAATTTAGTAGGTTAGAATACAATGGCCTTTGTATCTTTGAAATTTTATATTTTACTAACAATTCTGTATAATGGAAATAAACATCGATTGGAAATATGATGTAATCAGCTAATGGCCTTTCGCAATCTTATTCAGAGAAGTGAAAAAGAAATCTTATTCCGAAAGTTATAATTTAAATAAATTCCAAAATTGTTAATATTTTGCTGACACATTAAAAAATGTTTAGAATATTCAGACCTATATTTTGATGTTTCAATAAATATAATATTAGAAATATAGATGAAATGTGAATGAAATGAACACTATGAATGCCACGTCTAACCCCATAAAAAAAATAAAGAAATAGGAATTAATATTCAAAATTGAAGATAGGGTTCAAGATTGAGTGAAGCATCATACTGCTAATTTCACAAATAACATACAATGCAAATATTTCGTGGATTTCAGAAATCTCAGGAATTTTTTTATCCTTAATGCAAATCAAACTGTGGTTGTAAACCGGAATACGGTGTAAACGCAGTTTCCAAATGATGGATCAACAAAATAAATAATTATATAACCAAAAGGTACATGGCAAAGATATATTTATTGCAGTTCATGAAAATTGACTGTAATGCTGCCTTATCTGTAGATATGGATATATAAAAGAAATATCATTAATAGTTCTATTATTCTGTTATTCTTTATACGAGTTCCCATTTAATGACTTTAGGCAAGATTGTGCACTGGTTTCTGGCATTGGTAGCAGTTTTTGTCGATTAAAACAATTGAATCCCTCGGTATACTTAGCAAAGTAGTGTGACAGTTTTAATAAGATTAGGTGAAACTATTTAGAAAGACGCGATAATATAATAACAGATAAAAGAGACACATGAAGAAGTTTTAAATATTGAAATACGACATACTTTAACGTACATGAGATCATCGAAGTAAGTGTAACTTTTCATATATGTAGAATGCATAAGTAATACCTTCAGCAATGAGACTACAAAGTAAAGTGTATTGTAATTTTGGTGCTTATATACAATGTAAACTAAAAACCGCTGAAAATATATCATGCACATAGCTCTTTCGTTTCTGCAAGCTTTAGACTCTGTTATGCTTATGTTCCATAATAAACTATTTTTATTGCAATATCCCATTTTGTGCTCTGATACAACGAGGACTAACGTAGATCAATAATCGGTTTCGACTACTCCAGACATTTTAATCTGAAATACGGTATAATGAAGTAAAATTTGACAAGAATCCAATGAATTATGCACTTCTGAAAGTATTTTAAATAATCTTTTACGCATCAACGCTATCCTTTTTAACAAATTCTGCGCTTAAGTATCGCTAATCTATGATGTAATCTGCGTTGGCTCATAACTAAAAGAAAGGGGCATTAAACAGTGACTTCAGTCGGTCGGTGTTATCTGGCGTGTGTGTTGGGGTTGTGTATGTGAGTATGCGCAACGTTACAGACATGATAGGATTTATCAATATATGTTACTTTGAGCATAGACAAACATACAAGGAACCGCGGTCGTACTATACACACACTTACACACACACAGACGAAGACAAATATATATATATATATATATATATATATATATATATATATATATATATATATATATATATATATATATATATATATATATATATATGTGTGTGTGTGTGTGTGTGTGTGTGTGTGTGTGTGCGTGTGTGTGTGTGTGTGTGTGCGTGTACGTATGGGAGAGTGTGTGTGTATGTATGCACATATATATGTATGTACGCAAGTATGCATATATATATATATATTTATATATATATATATATATATATATATATATATATATATATATATATATATATATATATATGTGTGTGTGTGTGTGTGTGTGTGTGTGTGTGTGTGTATGTGTGTGTGTGTGTGTGTGTGTGTGTGTTTAGACTCAATGCCTATCACTTTAATGTAAAACAATTGAGAAAGAGTAATCAATACGTTAGAATATAAATATCTTCTAATCAGTTCTAACGTAATATATGTGACACAAGAGCAAAGAGCATAGGGCACAGAACGATACTCTCGGCCCTTGCGTTACGTAAGTTTTTAGTGGACTGCATCAATCTATATATATTCAATTTTGTACGTGTGCGTTAGTGCAAAGAATGTTCTATGTTTACTGTTCATTGCACCTGTTTTATTTTCATTATAATAGAAGACCCACGTAAATAAAAATCCAATCACAATTGTGAATATTTTAAGACAATAGCATCAAATCTAGCTTTTTCTATAATCAGAATACAGGTTTTTGTTTTCTTTTCAGTATTATTTAAATACAAATTTCCAATCATATTATATATATACAACAGAAATAAAGGAAAGTTTTCTATTTTATTCTTGTTACTGAATTAAAATATTAAATAAAAGTACCCTATGAGAAAAGCAATACAAAGACGCTCCAGGTTTTGGAAGTGGCAACCAAAGATCTTTTAAAATCATTCTTTAGTGACTTAAAATACATGATGCATTTGAGTAAAATATCCCTCTATATCGAAAAAAAAAAACCGGATATCTTTTCTATAGATCTGGATAAGAGCGGATCCAGAAGAAGAAATTGCAACAAATACAAGATAACAAATAGCATGCACGGTAACCTTAGATGAAACTCTCTCGGTAAAGTTTTGCTACACTGGGGGTGAGAAATCCTGCATTATTTACAATGTTTGAATCCGTATGTTATATTAAAACATAACATCACCACTGATTAGAGAAAATCTGAAGTCATGTCGTCTCATATTGTTATCCTTGAACTCCCACTTGTTTTACAAACACAGCTGTTGCTAACTTCTCACAGTATTTTCTTAATACGCTTTACTGCCTTTGTTCTTTTGCTCTCTCGCATATACACGCACCTGTGTGCATGGACATACAAGCGCACGTCATTAAATAAATCATTGAATTTTTCCTTTTCACACTTTATCGTTACTCTTTTCAACTCTCATTCTTTTGTCCTATTTTACACTTCTTTAATCCACTTTCTGTTATCTATTTTGCTTTCTTAAAACCACTTATTCTTATACTTCGCCCACTACACACTTACCACATACGGAATATAATTTCAACGCTCAACCTTCTATTCTTAAGCTATCAATCTCTACCCACCTGTTTTTAAGACATCATTCTATGGTTCACTCGCTTTCATATTTATGATATATAAAAGCTATGTAAGATAATTACGGCCACACAGCGAGATGGATGTGCAATGTTAAAGATATCAGCAACAGAATTGTTAGGTTGGTGGTTGTTTTTTTCTACGATGTTTTTGTTGGATTATTTCCCTGTTGGCACACTTTCCCTTGTGTTTGTTATTTTTGTACTACATTGAAGTTGTTTTGGCATTTTAAGATGAATGTTCCCCACAGCGTATCTGTTTTGTTTATCATCATCATTATTCGTTTAGTTGCCATCAACTGTTTATCTTGATTGCTTGACATTTCAAGATAAGATAATTAGAAAACTTCTGTAGAAACACCGATTTACAAAATAAAATATGACGTTCTCTCTGTCTGTCTGTCTCTCTCTCTCTTTCTCTCTCTCTCTCTCTCTCTCCCTCTCTCTCTCTCTCTCTCTAGCTCACACACACACACAGACACACGAACAAACAAAATATGCAAAAATATAAACACATATATGAATATACATACATTTATATATATATACATACATACATTTATATTCATATATGTATATGTATTAATGTGCTCGCGTATACACACACTTAGGTGCATATATTACTCATACATATTCCATTGTATTAAAAAGTAATTTAATTGAGGTCCGTGAGCCATTTACTTAACTTGCGCATGTTTGTCTTCGGTAGTTACATGCGGAAACCATTTAATCATTATACGATGTAATACCTATACTGTACACATCCGTAAGTAATTTATGACTTATTCACTGCTGGATTAAAGAAATGTTATGATAGTAAAATAGTGACTTATAGCTCTGGATCTTTTTTATCAGCAAAATTAAATCAAATTATGAATCAAAAATGTGTACAGATTAATGTATATTAAAATCAAGATTCATTTTAGAAAAATAAGATATACACGCTTCTCGAAAAGTTTAGAGGATAGTTTAAATTCCATCCAATATATTTACTTCGTTTGTAATGGGAGTGAAATTAGTGATTTAAGATTTGTCGGAGGCGAGCTTAACTCGACTGTACCAGTTTTCGGATGAATCTATTTAACAGTCAACATTTTATCAAAGAAACCTTACGTTAATAATTTATCCGACGGTTAACACGATAACGTTACAAGTTGATTTGAACATCTATGCGATCAAAAATCGGCGCCACTTCAGAGAGAATGTTTAACTTGTTCGTGTTAGCGTAGTAACAGAATAAAATACAACCCTCGTAGACTCTGTGTATTGTACGCGAAAATATATTATACAAACTTACTGACGTACGCTCTCGCACATACAAAAGGCAAAGGCACTACAATATAAATATCTAAACCTAAACCTAAATATTTATAAGCATTCAAAATATTTATAAACACACACACACACACACACACACACACACACACTCAGATATACGTATATTTGTATTTATACATATTAACTATATTTTTTGAATGGATAATATTGCGTAACAGAGCCACCTTCTTCTGTAAGAATGACAATAGACTTCCTGAAACTTGTGTGTATTATATAAAAAAGCTTTAAAAACCAATCACATATTCTGAGGAGAAATGTGCTAGGAAAAGATTTCTGGAGGACGATGTAAAGAGGAGAAAGAACTGGACATATTTGTTAGTGTGGGCTATTGGAAGAGCAAACGCAAATAAATTGATTAGATTTGGGAGGTTGAGGGCGAGGAGATGCTTGAATGTTGTAGTAACGAAACCGGATAGTTCCACTCTTAGTGGCATTAATGGTACAGACAGGAACAACAGAGAATGGAGATAGCCTGCCTGTTGTATAATGCCATTTAATATTTGAACAACAATTACTCAGGTGACCTTTCTCTGTGATTATTACTTCTAGCAGGTTGGGTTCCCTCTTAGAGGTTTCTTCGTTGTCTCCTTTCATTAGCGTAGTCACTATACTTTTAAATAGCTATCGTGACATTTCTATCCACTTGCAAATTTCTGAAACACCATGTAATTAAAGAATTATTATATCTGTTTTTTTTTTTTTAGGTGATAAAGCTGATTTTAAGTAATCTAATTACTCTGAGTCATTATACAAATGTGATATTGAAGATCTCTTACAACCAATTCTATCACTTCAGGAGAATGTAGTGAAATCAATGGTAATGAATCAAGTTGGTCTCTTAAGAATATCGGGCAGAGGAACAAGGAAGTTAACACTGTTATTGAAATAACTAACCCCGAGCATTGCATAATACCACAATTCACTTTAAATGCATTTGCCCAGGGTGTAGAGTGTATCAGCAAAACTATATAATCACATATTTCATAATTAATAGTTAATATATTTAGGAATTACTCGTGATTTTTGCAATAATTTTTACTTAACCAATTAGATTATAAGGGAGACCTTCACTGCTTAACTTAGTTACACGTATTTGTTACCACGATCATCTATACGTGATACGAATTCCGTAAATGATAGCATGACGATATTACAGCAACATGTCTTTGTTCATTGTCGTTACCTGTAATAGTCATGAAGAAAATGTATGTCATAAATGGTTCAGATCATATGCTCACTCGATCACTGTCCACTGGTATTTAAAGACACTATTTTATGATATGATGAGCGAAAATTAATTTATACTGAATGGGACGGGAGTCCATTTTGTATGGTTATGAAGAAGAGAAAATAGTGGTTATGATCTATGCTGAACAAGAACCTGATGAAGAAACCGTAAATTTCAGCATAGATTATATTTCTCAGTGTTCATTCACGAAATTATACACACATCCTAGATTAATTAAAGAGTCTAGCGGAATATATACTGTATAATATGTCCGGTTATATGTTACCTTACCCCGATCTAAACGCAGTAAATGAATAAAGCACCAATAATATACTGCATTTTATATAAACAGCTATATAACCTATCAACTGACGGATAAGCAGTAAATGAGTAAACAATTATGCAGTAAATGTTATAGGTATTATAATGATAATATGCTATTCATTTCTGAATAAACATTCATATTAAGAGCAATTATAGAAAACGAAATACCTGGCCACGTATTTACTGCTATTTTTGTGGTACAATTATGCTGATCGATATTTGTAAGCCTTAACGTGGTGAGCTGGTTGAAACGTTAGAACGCCGGGCGTAATGCTTAGCAGTATTTCGTCTGCTATTACGTACTGAGTTCAAATTCAGCCGAGGTCGACTTTGCTTTTCATCCTTTCGGGGTTGATAAATTGAATACCAGTTACGCACTGGGGTCGGTGTAATCGTTTTAATCCTTTTGTTTGTCCCCTCTATGCTTAGCCCCTTGTGGGCAATAAAGAAATAAGAAGTCAGCACGCCGGGCGAAATGCTTAGCGGCTTTTCGTCTGTCTTTACGTTTTGAGGTAAAATTCCGCGGAGGTCGACTTTGCCTTTCATCCTTTCGGAGTCGATAAATTAAGTACCAGTTGCGCACTGGTGTCGATCTAATCGACTGCCCCCTTCCCCTAAAATTTCGGGCCTTGTGCCTAGAGTAGAAGAGGATATTTGTAAGCATTGATGTTTATAAGAAACTCACTACACTTACCAGTGAATATCAATAAACGTAAAATGAAAGGAGGCGAGCCGGCAGGATTTTACGCAGTGCGAACAAAATGCCTAGCGGCATTTCGTCCTTCTTTTTTACTGAGTTCAATTCCACCGAGGTTAATTTTGCCTTTGATCATGTCGGGTCGATAAAATACGTACTCACTGAGTACTTGGGTAGATGTAGTCAACTTATCCCCCGCCGCCCGAAAAGGCTGGCCTGGTGCCAAGATTTGAAAGCAACAAATGTAAAATGTCAGTCTTGTAATAAGTTTTCTTCTTCATACTTGGAATAAAGCTTTATTACTGATGTAAAACAGTTGTTTATTAATGTTTTTGTGGCAATATAATTTTTTTTTAAGTTAAGGATTACACAGAATGGATTGAAACAATATTGGAAAGTGCTTTCTGTCTAGAGAAACATTGCAGTTCTTTTAAATTTCAGGAGAATTTAAACTCATAAAGACTAAAAATTAATTTCTGATAGATAGGGGAATGAAATTGTAGAAAGCAATCAGGTAGATAAGAAGCTGCGAAAATGTTGAACGGTCCTAATGTTTGACTGGTCATCTTATCAGAAAATGCTGGCAGTCTGGTCATAGAGGCGATCCCACTATAGATAACCTGCGACAGTGTAGACTTCGGTTGCATGAAATGAAAGTGTATGAAGAGCATGGGATTTTAGGCAGACCAGTGATATATGGTGCATGAGCTGCTGCTTTGCCTAATAATTTATACAGCTTATCTGTGCATGCAATACGAATGCTAGACTATCATGATTCCTTTCCTCTCAGCTGAGCCAAGGAAATCGTAGAAATGTATCAGGAGACTTATTGCATGAATATGGAAAAGAAAACACTGGCAATTTACCAATTCGTGTGGTGAGGCATAAACTAAGACATAGTCTACCATTTTGAAACAGGTCAAACTAAAAACATAAAAACTATTTATTATCTCAATCCCTTTGGCCAAACCACTAGGTTACGGAGACATAAACATGGGAACACCGGTTGTCAAGCAAGCGGTAATGGGGAGCGGTAAACACAGACACAAAGACACGCATGCACAGATACATACATGTATATATATATATATATATATATATATATATATATATATATATATATATATATATATATATATATATATATATATATATATACATATGTATATATATATAGAGAGAGAGGGGGAGAGGGAGAAGAGAAATTATCGTATTGTATATATCTTGAACTCATATTTATTTAGTTAGTTTAACTTAATCACACACTCATGCCCGTGCACAAATACACAGGCGTAAAGGAGACAAACATACATTGATATACATACATATTTGTGTACATATAAAGATACCTATAATTTAAGTACGCCTACAACATTTAACGTTCGCATAAACACGCAATAGACGATTCGATTTCTTTTATTAAATGTAACGCAAATAAATATTAAATGACTATCCGCATTGAAAGTGTATTTATAGCTAAAAATAGTGACCTAATGAAATATATATAAACACTGCAACATAATGCATTAGAATACACTGAATATGAATATTTATGAGTAAATATAAACAAATTAAAACACGAAGGGGAGTTACTTTTTTTTAATATATGCAGAATACAGTTTCCTTGGCATTAAGAAGAACAGGGAGATGGAAAAAAAAGCAATATGTCTAGCCTACATATCTTTTCATAACAATAAGAATAGACACAGTAATATAATAACGATGTGCAAGCATGGAAGAGAAACGTTTCCATATAAAGAAAGTAACTACTGTTCTATGAATTCGTGAAGAAGTCCATAAATAGCGAATAATGCCATTGAAAGATTTTTATGGATAATCACATTCTGTTACGTTCAGAGGAAATGAAATTAAGATTAGATATGTAAAGTATTAAGCAAAACACACATCCTATATTTCACCCAAAATCCACAGGCACTTCATCTGCATTGTACGTTCGATAGAAATTAACGCAACTATAGAATGAGCGAAACGAGATACATATATAGAAACTTTCATATATACATACACACATGCATACGTACATATTTGCGCACATACTTGTGTATATAAGCATTTTGCGCCTTCACGTAAAGCTGCTACCCATGCGTATTGAAGACTGTGACAGAGACATGAAAGGGAAAAGGATCAGTGAAAATTCTTTTGAACTTTACACCTAGCAGCTATGCAAAGATCTGCAAATGTTTTTTTTTACCTTCCTTCTTCGGCAAATAGACCAAATTAGCGACATGCTTACCGGATTTGGAAACTATATTCACTTACGTCGAATTTTCTTCATACGAACTTAGCGAAGACCGAAATCAATACAACTGATAATGATATCAACACAACTATTATATACGGAGGCTATTCACGGGAGCATATTTAACCCGTATATTTTACCTGGTGTTTTGAAACAAATCAAGATGGTCTCGGGTGGTATAAGGAAGCTAAAGTGAACCCCATTACTGTGTTAGAGGGTGCTGTTAAAATATACTAGGGCGAATATTACTCAAATTTTAGTCACTTCATAGCTAAGCGCTGCAGCACCAGGAAACTTCCGTTACGCCAAAATGGCTGTCACAGATAGTCATAAATGCTATGATTCCTAAAGAATAAAAAGTTTAGAATGGTACAACAATGCACTATAGAACAAACAATGGACTATATACCTGTTGGAATTTGGTTATCTATAGTCCGATGATATTTCGGAATTACAATTCCTTCTTTAGATCTTCTTAGCTGCAGCCTCTGCTATAAACTCTATGATTCCTGTTATTGTATTCGCTTCCTGTTAACATTCGAAATCAAACAGCAATTTTTTATTGGGCTTGTCAAGAATATAACCAAATTGACATCGCTAGTGCCATCAACCCGCAGCTCTGCCAAACCGGAATCTCTCTATAACTACCTGCTGGTTATTTACATAGAATATACGCAGTTAAAATAGAAATATTCAAAAATGCTATTCTGTCTCTTATTCTTTTACTTGTGGTCTAAATTCAATGTCATCCCTCTAAAAAATAGATTATGTTCTAGGCAAGACAAACTAGATATTTGAAATATACGTTTTTCAATGGTAACTTATTTTTTACAAGTTTTCAACTATTAAATGTCTTCTTGGTGCTTTCCATTTAGCAGCATTTGCAAAGCATTGGTCGGCGTTTAGGTATTAATTGTATATGAATTTCTCTGTATATATGTATACCTGTATTAATATGTCTGTGATGTATATATCTATGTATAATTGTGACTCAGACAGCAACTACCGAAAAATTGGGTGCCTATTTATGACAAAGTGGCGAATTTCTACAAATTCGTACCAGATAAAGATGTGGATGTCTTTATAATCGATTATTTCCTTGAAAGTAATATAGTTCAGCACAGCAGCAGTTTAAAAATTGAAACCATTTAGATAATAACATTACGATATTTCAATATGAATTTCAATAGAAATTAGTATTGGCAAACATTGAAACGTGTTACATTCAATTAACACCTTCGGCTATGTAATCATTTCATGCGTGCTGTACTATTTCAGGGCGACTTGTATTTTAAATTGTTTAATTTCTCCATTAATTGTTCCATTTTCCCCCTCCAACGGTTACTGTTTGTTTTATTGTTGAACTAGCGTGCCGGCGCACAAAGAGGCTTACTGACACCCATTAGTTAGATATATCAGGGTGAAATATATTTGCTACAAAACAGGAAAAAAAAATTGGCTCGAGAATTTTGAGTATAAAGAAGACTGCCTCTCAGTGAATCTGAACAGTTCGATTATCGTTAACACTACGATCAACTTAATCAAATAAGAAAGACGGGAGAGTAAGCGAATTAACCGTTTTGAAACAAATTACAACTGAAGAAATATATTGTATGAAACATCATGTGGGTTCATTATTTACATTATTTACATTTGGCGGATATTTGTTCTCACCTTCTGTGTTGTTAACACAACGTTTCGGCTGATATACCCTCCAGCCATCATCAGGTGACTTGGGGATATTTCGTACCTGGGTTCTCATTCCAAAGATATTTTTCGATTTTGCTGTTGTTGTTATTATTATTATTGTTATTCAAGTCACTGCCTGGAATGGAACTCGGTATCTAGGGGTTAGTAGCCCGCGCTCTTAACCACTAATCCATATGTATTACTAATTACAATCTAGGTTATTATTTGCTAAATACAATTGGAATTTTTCGTTAAACTTTGGAAGTCTGCCACAGTGTCCTACGGGTATGAGTGAGAGGCGAATCAGCAGTCATGGCAATGGAAGAGCCCTTCATCTCCACGACCAACTGAATTACAGAACCGTAGCTCAGTCAAGAGTTTGCTCATCGTTTTTTTTTTTCGATATCCCCCGTATTGTGCATTGAGAATTTGTCATCCAGAACCAGAGCGTGAATCTAGAGTTGTACTGTGACGTTTTGAAGCGTCTGAGGGAGAACATTTGGCGAAATCAACCGGATGTGTGGAGAGCGAAGAACTGGATTCTTCACGACAACAATGCACTCTGCCATCTTGAGTTTCTCGCCAGACAACATGGTATCGCTTCTGCACCCGCTTCATTCACCAGACTTAGCTCCTGTAGACTTCCATTTCTTCCTCAAGATGAAAATGCAGCTCAACGGTCACTGCTTTAACACCATTGCCGAGATCAAGTGCGAATCGTAGAAGGTCCTCGACTCACTTACGGTAAACGACTTCCAAGCATGATTTTTAAAAACGGCAGGAACGTGGGGGCCGGTGTATTGCTGTAAAAGATGACTATTTCGGAAGATATGTTGTTAAAACATAGGTAAATAAGTTATTTTTTATTAGACATAACTAGTCCTGGAACTAGATACCACCTCGTAAAATTCAACTCCATAGATTCCAATAAAGTGTGGAAACGCTGAGGTTTTATGTCATAGTGTGTAGGTTTGAAATAAATGTATCGCTATCTACAAATAAAACGAGCAATGAATAATAACACAACAAAATTGTAAGTTAAATAAAGATAATAAAACAAATCGTTTTTCGATGAACGATTAATAAGAATTCAATTCATGCTTTAAATCAAATAAGTAAGAATATTGAATACAACATATATGCTTCACTATTTATAGCAAGCACACTCTCACGCTTATAGAAATACATACCTATGCATATATGTATGTATACATGTGTGTATATATATAGAGAAAAAGAGATGAATATACAAACACACACACACACACACACACACATATACTTGTATGTTAAAGTATATATATATATATATATATATATATATATATATATATATATATATGCACGTATGCATAGATATATTCAAACAGGCACTACCATATGCACATATATGCTCTCCACAGAGAGAGAAAGCATTTTGCCAATTGTGTATGAGTGTATGTGGGTAGAAATTGTGTAAGACATATGCAATATTGGTTCAAATTCTAAATTGAACAGATATATTATTTAAAACAGATGTCACTATAATTTCCTATAATTTAAATAGATTTCTCCGTCTGTTTACACTTTTTCAAAGGTCATGCTACATATTTGCTTTAGATTATTAAAATAATGCAAACAATATCTTCTCGTTTGAGAATAGTACTCTTGGTATCATGTGTTTTTATATGTACTTGTATGTATGTTTGTGGTTCTCAGAGCACGCTCAACTTGCAAGGAAACTAATATGTTTAAGCGCTCTAAAAACACAGATGTACTCATGCAATCACTGATATCATCTGAAACTAAAATGCATATTAACAGGAAGAATATGTATGAGTAATGCTATTCAAAAAGTAAAACTCAGATACGTAGAATCATACATGATTTCTATGTTCATGCCTGCTCAATGGGAAATCGAAGATATTAAGTTACACACGTTATCAATGGCTTAATATATATCACTTGTGTATATTATTTCTTGTATAATATGCGGAGGAATGATGACGTCCAGTGTGATTTCAGTAACTCTTTCACTGGAGAGAAATTACTAACATTAACTCATGATGCTATCGAAATTTAGTTGCAAATTAGGAACGATATGGTTGGTTATAGGTTTTTGAGTGAAACGATTATCGGTAACGGTTATTTACACATAATAAATATGAGAAATAGATGTTGTGCTCTTTGCAATTATGATTCATAGCGTGAGCAGATTATAAATGATTCAGTACTTAATATAAATAATGAATGTCACCTTTGGGATGATATATATGGCGCAACATGATGCAAGTTCTTAGTGATTTCATGATCATTAATACGATTGTTTGAAAAGTTTTCAGTTTTTATAGAACTACGGAAAAAAGAGCATAGAAATTAGAAAACTCACACCACACACTCTACATTGCACATATAGTCTACATACATGCATATATACTTAGTATATATATATATATATATATATATATATATATATATATATATATATATATATATATATATATATATATATATATATATATATATATATATATATATATATGTCTGTGAGAATATGCCTATAAGAATGTACATCTGTGTGTGTATATATATATATATATATATAAAATATATGTATTTAAATAGGTCCAACTTGCATGGAGCATACATATATATGTGTGTGTTTATATATATATGTATATATATATATACGTGAGTGTGTTTCTGTGTATATAGTCATTAGGTGAAAAAAGGAAAGAAAGGAACTCTTATCTGAAACAGTAGTTGAATACGTAAGCATTACATAACAAGTTTACTAATATCCATTATTCAATTGTCATAACAGCAGATGTTATGTGGGTTTTGTTCAAGTGGAATATCATTAATTAACTGAGAATATACTTGTAATAAGAATTCACAACCTTCTGGTGTATATAATTTAGGAAAATATAAAGCATCTGCTTTCAAATCTTCAAATACAATGTTGTAAAAATTAATCAAAGAAGGGATGGAGCTTTATAACATCTATGAAGTTGTAGACCCATTTCAGAAGCAAGAGATGACAACAGCGGATACGTCCCAATCTTATTTAGAATCCGTCAAGAATCCATTCTTCATGCACTTCAACTTAGCCACGATCAAATATATATATATTGGGATCATCCCATAAATAATGCAGTTTTGTTTATAATTTCTGTCTGTTTTTTTTTCAGAATTAAGTTATTTTTTAATCTAAAATATACTCTCCCTCGTTTTGTACAATGCTCTTCCATCTATCTGATAGACTTGCATTTGTCCATGGCCAAAAATATTCCTGTAGTTCTGTTCTGTCCTCGTCTTCAAAATTCATATTTTTTCCGTCCAAATGATTTTGAAGACTGCGGAATAAATGATAACCAGATGGAGCAATATCCGGCTAATGTGATGGGTGGGGAACCGTTTCCCATTCGACCCGCTCCAGTCTTTGGAATGTTATCCACTCTGTATCGGGCCGAGTGTTATGCTGATGGAAGAACGTATTTCGTCTTGAAACCAAAGAGGGTCGTTTTCTTTCTAGCACTGACTTAAGCCGTTCAGGCTGTATGTAGTCGATATCCTTTGTCATCGTTTGGTTTGGGTTTAAAAGTTTCAAAGTGGACTAAATAGGGCATATCCTACCAAAGAAATAACAACATCTTACGTGGGTGAAAACCTGGGGTGCCATTGTTTCTCCTTTCCCTAACCACTGTCTACGGCGAGTGACATTTTTATAGAGAACCCATTTCACGTCACCAGTCACTATTTGGTTAAAAAAAAAAGTTCATCCGTGAGACGTGACAGCAGAGAAGAGCACACAGCCACTCTCTGCGCGCTATTTCACTCGGAATGTTTGTTTAGGAATCCATTGACCCAATCTGCTAACTTTTCCGGTAGCCCGCAGGAGACGACAAATGGTTAAATGACCGAATCAAACTTCTCTACTAGTTCCTAAACTGTTAGGATGGGGCTTTATTCCACTGGGGTTTGCAGGACTTCCTCCTAGAGCTCTACAGATCTTCCAGGACGAGGCTCCTCTTTTAGGCTGTAGTCTCCGATTCGGAATTTCTGGAACCACCGTTATCCGGGACTTACGCTTATTGTCTGATCCCCATATGCTGCATTGATATTCCTCGCCCTTTCCGTTGCGTTGTTGCAAAATATGTCGAATATGCCCCTTTGCCACTTCCATTATAACTTTGAAAAAAATAACTGTTAAAACAGAACTGCACTAAGAATGAGAAGATGGTAAAATTACTACCTGCTTTTATAGCAAGTTGATGCAGATAGTTTATCTCGTCTCTCTCCGAATTTTAGTTAATGCAATTATATATGGGATATCCCAATATATATATACATATATATATATCGATGTATATGAGTGTATGTGCATGAGCCTGCATGTATGTGCAAGTGTGTGTGTGTGTGTGTGTCTGTTTGTCAATATGTGTATATATATATATATATATATGCACACAAGGTAATATCGAACATTAGGATAAATATTCTTTACTTCTGCGTTAACAATCTGAAATATTACCCGACCCAAGACTAAGGAAAAGCGAAGTATACTTCAATGGCATTTAATCTTAAAACGTAAAGAGACGCATGAATGACCCTTATGCATTTTGTGTGGCATAGCAACGATTACGTCAGATCGCCGATTGTTATATAATATGTTATATAATATAGGTATATTCAATATTTTATAAAACAGTACCAATAGATACATTTCACTAACGCCGTTAATAATGTTAATAAATATTCAATACATGTTATTTAATTTCTAGCTTCTGCAAGAATTGCACAGACAGGAATGTTTCCTTGTAAGTTTATGTGCATGTGTAATCTCCTTGCATTCTATAAAATACTGTGAATATCACATTTGGTATTGTTCCAGTAGTGGTTCACATTGCCGTTTAATTACCTAATTAATTGTGAACAAAATCGCATTGTGTAATAACAATAATCAGCATAACGCAACATTTATTTGTATGTTTGCAGCCATTGATTTCTTAATGTGCAAATTTATTTAAAACGCACATGTTGTTCCTTACTATAACATTTTGTGACATAACGTTTAGCTAATAAAATCTGAATCATTATGTATTGTTTACGCAGATTAACTGATTTTATGCAGTTAAACGTTATTAGATTTTGTTCATATTTTATCATCTATGGCAATCGTTACAAATAGGCCAATCACAGACTCACTGTAATTATATAGTACTTAACCCATATTTATCGATCCATTAACGTTTTTCAAGTTATAATTTTCTAATTTTTCTTGGTTTTCCTGGTTACATGAACCCAACCCGTCGGGCCTGGCACTGAAGCAGTTTCGAACATTAACCCATGTCGCAATATTCAAAATTTTCACAACGCTAAAGTTCTACTCCAAATGTAGATTATACTTATTTATTATTACTTTGCCAATTTCTTACTTTTTGTTAAGAATTGTGAAATTGTACAGTGAGTGTTTTAAATGATGCTTTGTTTTTTGTCAATCACATATTTTATTTTCTATTTCTGTAATGGATAATTTTTAGATAGAAAACTATGGCTCAAGAAATTACAAATTTTCTGTTGTTTTCTGAAATTATAGTCATACATAATCTACTGATCAGCGGAAAAAGTTATTCAGATGTCTGAATGCTGTGTAACAACAGTAGAAGCACATTCTTAATCACCAATGAAATGATACTTTTCGAGAGCATTTTACCCTACACCATGACGTTATTTATGCCGTATATGTGACCTTGATCTCTTGATGGACCTCGACACTTCCTTAAGTTATATGTGAGCATGTATATATATATATATATGTATATATATATATATATATATATATATATATATATATATATATATATATATATATATATATATATATATATATATATATGATGTATAGTGATTTTGGAAAATTAAATTCACATCTGCTGGCAAAGTGTCTTAGATGGCAATCAATGATTTTTCTTGTCGCTTCGAAATGTCTGTATCAGGTTGCTTGGTTCAACAAGGCGTAGGGGTGGCTGTGTGGTAAGTAGCTAGTTTACCAACCACATGGTTCCGAGTTCAGTCCCAATGCGTGACAGCTTGCGCAAGTGTTTTCTATTATAGCCTCGGGCCAACCGAAGCCTTGTGAGTGGATTTGGTAGACGGAAACTGAAAGAAGCCCGTCATATATATGTATATATATATATATATATATATATATATATATATATATATATGTATGTATGTATGTGTGTCTGTGTTTGTCCCCCAACATCGCTTGACAACCGATGCTGGTGTGTGTACGTCCCCGTAACTTAGCAGTTCGGCAAAAGTGACCGATAGAATAAGTACTAGGCTTCCAAAGTCCTGGGGTCGAGTTGCTCGACTAAAGGCGGTGCTCCAGCATGGCCACTGTCAAAAAGGCTGAAACAAGTAAACGAGTAAAGGCGGAATTTGGAATCTTAAGTGAATGTTGTACCAATAATTCTTCTATATATTGCGCTATCCAAGTTTATTCGATTTGGTATGCCACTTATAGGTTTTACATGCAATTGTGTAATTCTCACGTATAGCTGGCACTGTGTCGTATAACTTCATTGAATTAAATTTACCATGCTTCTTTCATTAGATATTTTGGCTATTATTTATTATCATTTATTCATTATTCCTTCTTATTATTTCTAACGCATCAGAATGCAGTCGTGTAAAATCATGGAAGTGATCGATAACTTCTCATTCAATATTTTTTTATCATAATATTGGAAAGTAATCAGTTTGATTAATACATTAAAACAAGTCGTTGCTATTATGCTAAACTGTCGTATGTTCAAAATGACGAAATACGTTTCTTCCAAATTTATTGCAATAGGCGGTTCTTTTGGTCAAACTATCGTATCTCCAGCTGCTTCCGATGCCAAGATATCAAAAATTGTCGAAGTGTAGTACAACGGTTTTAGAATGGTGAAACTATTTTTCCGTTTTCCGAAAAAAAAACCCAAAAAACAACATCTTGGACTTACGACACATTTGCATAATAGCAACTAAGTGTTTTTTATAAGATGTTCAAATTCGGTAACTCTTATGGAAAGAAGATGACACCTTTTAGGAAGAAATAATTCGTGTATATTTTGTGCAAGCGTCGACACGTACGTTATAAATTTCTCGGTGGCCGATTCAGCAGCTTCAGTTCAGTTTACTGTTATCTTTTATCTTTTATTTGTTTCAATCATTAGACTGCAGCCATGCTGAGGCGCAGCATTGAAGGGTTTAATGGAAGTCATCAATCCCCATATTTGTGGGGTACTTTTCATACCTGATACTAATGCATTCGTTCTCTTATCTATCTTTCACTTTTACCGAAACGCTAGGTTACGGAGACGTAAACAAGCCAACACCGGTCGACCAACCGTGGTGAGGCACACATACGCGCCCAAAGACACACATACGCGCACAAAAACACACATACGCGCGCACACATGTATATACGCAACAGACTTATTTAAGTTTCCGACTAGCAAATTCACTCTCGAGGCTTTGCCCACGGTGTAACGCAGTGATACTGAACCAGAAACCATGTGTTGGAGAAGCTAATTTCTTACCACAGAGCCACTAATAGCATTTGTTTAAAAATGCTCTTATCCCACATTATAAAAAGATAAACCTATTACAAAGGAGGCTGTTTTATACAGTTATAATATGTTTCAATATGGGTTTCACAGTTATTGATTTGTAAATGTGTTTATATTATTTAGTCGGAATAATTAAGGCCTCAAGGAAAAAGGTACAAGTAATAAATATACATGAATATGGGTGCAGGAATGACTCTGTGGTAAGTAGCTTGCTTACTAACCATATGGTTTTGGGTTCAGTTCTACTGCGTGGCACCTTGGGCAAGTGTCTTCTACTATAGCTTCGGACTGGCCAAAGCATTGTGAGTGGATTTGGTAGACGGAAACTGAAAGAAGCCCGTCGTATATATGTATATAAATATATATATATATATATATATATATATATATATATATATATATATATATATATATATATATATATATATATATATATATATATATATATATATATATATATATATATATGTATGTATGTATGTATGTATGTACTGTGTATATATGTTTGTGTGTCTGTGTTTGTTCCTTAAAGTCATTCATCCTCTTTAGTACATGAGATTTAGCGTCAAGAGAGAGACAAACCTAGTATTTGACCTGCAGTCAAAGTCTTCCTCACGTCAAGTACAACCTTGATTTTCAAAAGAATGACATCAAAATTGAAATAATTTGTTCGTACAAAGTATTTAGAATTGTTCGGCCGTAAATTTCAAATAAAAATTCCTTCCGAATGAAACGTCTGATCTGAAGAAGACAAACTCATTCCAGAAAGTATATGACAAGCCATCAACACCTGGATGCGGATGCGTCTCGGGAAACAAAAAAAATCTTTGCTGGAGTGCTCTATGGTATTCCGAAACGCGACTTTCGAAACCTCTTCGGGTGGTGCTATTAAGTTAGTCGTGGCCTTGGCCGATAATGGCCAGAACAAATCAAGTTATGTAACCTATCAAATATTACCTTCGTGCATATAGTACGGAAGTAAAAAAAAAGCTGATGTGTTGTGAAACTTTTAAGGCTCAAAACAGCCAAAAGTTCGACTAGCGATATTTACATAACTATTTCACGTTCTCTCATAATTTTATAGAATTCGTATGACGTCAACAATACATATACCTCCATAATGATTTTTAGTCATTGTATGCAGATGTTTAAATAACGACTTGTTTAATTGACTTTTAATGCATTTAGATAATGTAAGAAATATTTTCACCAAATTCGTCAATGTATACGTAAGCGATACATAAGCAATATAACGAGGAAGAGTGTTGTAAGCGATTGACTGAAGTCTTTTTTTCTCAAAATCCCAGAATTCAAAGTGTGTTTCAATTATTATGCCACGTCTATGTATTTGTGTATATGAGTTAATATTCCTGAAAGAATGCTTCACGAACACTTTCTATATTTCACTTTTCAATCTCATATTCTACCGAAATCTAAACTTAGCATATAGCAGGTTTTATATACACAAGAACGCTTATTTTCTTGGTAAAATGATATACTGGCACGCATATTCATACTTACATTCGTATATGTCTTCATATATACAAGATAGAAGTACGTTACACTTCTTAAGGGTCCAGGTTCTTCAGGGAAAACAGACATAAATAAAAATTCAACTCTGACATTCAGAATTTCCTTTCACGTTATATTTCGGGAGAAAAAAATGTAAGATAGCATTGCAAGATAGCATTGCAATGTCATCTTGCTTATAGAAATTCAGTTTCTTCTTAGTTATCTTCGTTTTCATTTTCCATATGCATCTCTCTCTCTCTCTCTCTCTCTCTCTCTCTCTCACACACACACACACACACACACGCACACAAACACGCACGCATATACATACATATACATGCATGCATACATACAATGATATATACACACACACACATAAATATATAATATCTATATATATATATATATATATATATATATATATATATATATATATATATATATATATGTATATATATATATATATATATATATGTATATATATATATATGTATATATATATATATATATATATATATATATATATATATATATATATATATATACATATATATATATGTATATATGTATATATATATATATATATATATATATATATATATATATATATATATATATATATATATATATATATATATATATATATATATATATATATATATATCCCTGTATTTATGTATTTTATGTATATATATATATATATATTTGTATATCAATTTTTACATGCACAAATATATATATATGCACACATGTATGTCTGCATGTATATATGTACATATGAATGTGTATATGTATCTAAGCATTTCTGCATTTATACATACATGTATGTACTGGAATTTATAGCTTGATGAGGAAATAAGTAAACTCCACATTTTGTATGTATATCAAAAGAAAAAGTAAAGAAAAATACTTTGGAATATGGGTGCAATGCACAAAGGCAAACAACAAATGAAATGCTGGAATTGCTGAATGAGATTTCTCCGAATGATAGATGTGATTTGTGATAAAATATGATATTATTCGAATCACACTGTTTATCTAGCAAAGTGGTTTTCATTTTCTATATATTTATATTCTTACTATGATATATGTCAGTTTATCATAGTATCCTGGCTTGTAAATCTCTCTGGCACTCTCTCTATATGAGTGTTGTTATAATTGCATTTTCTTAGTTTTGCATCTTCTATAAGTTACAAAAAATAAATTAATATATAAAACAGCTGATCTATCTCTATAAGTTACCTTTTCTTTGTGTAGATAAACATATCGTAAATCTTACTCTCTGATTCACAATCTATGATATTATTCCTCGTAGTTACTTTACTTCTCAACTTTATTCATTCACAGCTTTTATCAATCTTCATCAAACAAACGCTTTAACTGTCGCATAATTTTCTATAGGTTCTTCTAATTTACCCACTTAACTAAACATCATTGTATATCTTTATCTAGTTTACGTACAGTCTATACAAAGTTAATTATTTTCAATCGATTTCGATGGGGAAGTCTTAGCTAAATTGTATTTTCTTAATACATCAATTCGGTTAGATTTTTCCAATTTCCTTCAGAATATACTTACTTACGCCACTGCTCATCCATTTCAGATAAAATCTCACAGAAAACACCAATCGATTTACGTTATTGTTGTTCATCACATTTGGTCGAGATTCTAGTTTTCTTATGGTTCATTCTAAGTAATTCATTACTCGTTTACTCTCCCTAAACATGCGTAATAACCATTATTATTGACCAACGATAGTGGGAAATATTGCGGTTTACGTAATATTTGTAACATATATTAACCGGTTATGTAAATTAGAATATACATCTTTATCAGATAAAATCTTTTCCAAGTTATCTATCTATGAGGTAGAATTTTGAGAGCGTAATATGTTTGACACAAGGATTATTCACAATCCTTTGGATGTTCTTTCACAATCCTGTGGGATGTTCAATATATATTTTAGAACTTGGTCGACATAAGTCTTCAAAATCTAATACATACTTAGAATAGCGACTAGGCGAAATCGTTAAACATTTCATTCATATTTACGATCCGAGATCGAATTCCACTGAGGTCGCCTGCAACTTTCATTCTTTCGGGTTCGATATAAAATAAACACCAGTTGATTACATACATTGTTTACCTTATTTACATTTGTCGGATATTTGTCCTCACCTTGTTTGTTGTTAACACAACGTTTCGGCAGATATACCCTCCAGCCTTCATCAGGTGTCTTTGGGGAAGTTTCGAACCTGAGTTCTCATTCCTAAGGTGTTTTTCGTTTGTTTTTTTGTTGTTGTTGTTGATGATGTTATTATTATTATTATTATCATTATTATTATTATTAATATTATTATTATTATTATTATTATTATTATTATTATTATTATTATTATTATTATTATTATTATTCAGGTCACTGCCTGGAATCGAACTCGGAATCTTGGGTTAGTAGCCCGCGCTCTTAACCACTATACCATATACATCCGCTGAACACAGCTACTCGACTTCAAAACGCACAAGCGCTGAAAAGGTTTGTAGAATTCAAACTACCCTGATAACATAAACGGAAGGTTTTATATGAAGTTAAAGAGGCGCTTGTAGATTTGGATGGGGCATATTATTTCTCATTCAGTTTAAAGAGTTTCTTTCACAGATGCTCACACACATAAGCACATGCATGTGTCTGTTGGTATTATGTGCATATATGCACATATGCATCTACCTACATATATATATATAAATATATGTATATATATATATATATATATATATATATATATATATATATATATATATATATATACGTATATATATATATATGTATATGTACATACGTATATGTATGTATGTATATATATATATATATATATATATATATATATATATATATATATATATATATATATATATATATATATATTTATATATATACATATACATATACATACACACACACACAATATACAGAGTCCGCTCCAAAATGCATAAACACTTCCGGAAAGGAAAATATCTGTATAAATATTTTTATTCAGTGTTATCGCAATTTGAAAAAACATCGAAAGAGGTATCAATATTTATAAAGATAGTTTGTACAGTTTTAATATTCATACAGATTTTTTTCCTTTCCTGCAGGGTGTATACATCTTTTTAGATGGCTCTGTATACACACACACACACACTCACATATATATATATGTATATATATATATATATATATACACATACATATATACATTTATGCATATATATGTATATCTGCATGTATATGTATATATATATATATGTAAACACACACACACACACACACACACACACACACACACACACACACACACACACATATATATATATATATATATATATATATATATATGCAGATGTGTGTGTGCGTGTGTGCATGCGTGTGTACTCTGCACGTACTTTTCAGTTCGGAACGAGATCGGTAAACAAATCATAGCTAAACTCTTAGACCCGAAATATAAAAATGATTGTAGTGGCGTGGGAAAGCGAGAGGGAATTGCTTGTCTGTCTATCTGAATTCTATTCTATAAAAAATGTCGATCTCTTAATTTATTAAAATCAGATCCCTTTATTGTAAATGACATCTGTTTACTCCACACTGACTGTACATGAACTTCGCTTCCTCGTTCTTCTCCAGTACTGATGAATGTAAAGTCTATATTACCATTGAATCGAATGTAATGAAAAACTAGAGTTCAATGATTATGTTCGTATATAAAACTATAAAACTATAAAAAATATTAAACGTTGCAAGGAAAATGTTACAGCATTTACATTATTTTCTTTTTATTTATCACATTTGTATATGGGTTACAGGGAATTGAATTTAGCGGGCCATGGCTGGAAAAGAATATCATTAAATAATAAAGTTATATTTTGACATGAATGCAAAACGTTCTATATACTTTCCCCCTTATTTCTCTACTACTTTTTCTGGATTAAATCGATTTTTGACTGCAAACTAAAGTTTACAGCAGGTGATAATTGTATTTCTGTATCTCCATCCGATCGCAATTGTTCTCCTCTTCACATCATTGTACGTTCTAGTGATAAGTGGCTAGCTTATACTCTGTTCAGTATACATTGGATGCGAATTCAATTTTAAACTAAAATTCTTGCAAACGTACATTTAACCGGCAATTTTTTTAATCATTGGACGCATAGAGATAAGCGTAATGTTCACCTGCTACAAACTTCGGTTTAAAGCAGATACAAAATGGATTTAATCATGAACGAAATTCAAAAGAGAAGTAATTTTGAATGTTCTGCTTTGAGACAAGTGGAAACTTAATGTTTAAAATTTTAAGCAATTTAACTTTTTTTATTGAACTTAGTGAATTCCATCTAACAACTATACACAGCTTTGATCATGATAACCACAAGAACAAAGTGTAGACGGAAAATAATGCAATATTGAATCCAATAAACTTTTATTATAGACGCTTCATGAATATCTATTGAAGAATGTTCATGTCTGCAAGCAAGTATATATATCTGGGAAAGAATACATTTTCGAAAGAGCTGCCTCATCTACCGCCTGCTATAAAGTAAGAAGAGCATTTTTTTCATTAATATGTATACGAGTACATATGGAATTCAGAAAGATAGTTAATCCGTTGCCACTCCGTTGCAATTATTCGGTTTTCCTCTCCTGTGATAAATGGTAAAATTATTTCTTCTTCCCGGTCTCTTTATCCTTTTCTCCTCACGCGCGCGCACACACACAGACACACGCACACACAGACACACGCACGCACAAACACACGCACACACATACACACAAACTCACACACAGAGACACATAGAGGCACATGTATACACATTTACTGATATAGAATTATCTTTTCCAGTGTGCGCTTTTTAGATCACTACTCGAAGATTTAAAGCATATAACTTTCACTAGTGTACAATGCGAATATATAAACGCACACACACACACGCACACACACACACACGCACACACACACACACACATACATATACGCTATATCTCTCTCTCTCTCTCTTGCACACACATGTAATATTCACATAGACAATAATTAGGTTTGCGTTAACATATATTTTTAACAACAATGAACTAACGATAAATGATTACGCAATGTCAAAGAAGAAGATAGAAATAGTTTTAGAGTGTGACGGGTGAGTGCACTCCAAATGTATTTCTATCTACTGATCAACAAAACGAAAGTCATTGGATATTGTAAGTCGTAATCTAGGATGATAAAATGCTTTTATAACATTTGTTATGGGAAAGTACGGCAGGATTACTTTTTTTAAATATTGCAGCGAATGTTTCCAGGTGAGTGATAGCCTCATGATAATTTGCAGAACTCTATTTCAGGACCTGATACAAATATGATGTTACAATTGTCCTTTGTGTGTTGCCATGATCAAATTACTGGAAAACGAAGATTGATATCTTTTGCATAAACTGTGTTTTATAAACAGTCAGAGCAAGGAAACCATTGGTGTTAATAACATACTTGTCGAATACAGTTAATCTTTAGTAAACATCTAATTAGTTAGAATATCGGGTGGAGTGTACCCATTTGATGCATACTTCACTGAAACACTTTGGGTAAACCCTATTCAGACAACCCAGCTATGAGTTACTAATGCTAATAATAATAATAATAATAATAATAATAATAATAATAATAATAATAATAATAATAATAATAATAATAATAATAATAACGCACCCTGTGAAGATAGCTCCAGATGGGGAACGGATAGTTAAATTTTCGATGCCGGGCGGTTTTTGTGCGTGCGAGCAAAGTTAAGCACACCTTTAACTTACGGAGACGTCTCTTTGTTTGAACCAATTATTCCTTCATTTTCCAACTATTTGTCATCATCTTCTATGCGAAATGACTTATTAAAATATGTTTAACTATATTCGTCACTCTTTTCAATTGATAATATTTTCATTAAGATATGAATTTCGTCGTTTCCTTAACGAATAAACCATGCTATGTTGCATCTTATTTTAGACATCTTATTCATAAATTAAATTGTAATACAGCTTTTAAAACGCGCGCTGATGGCTTTATTTACAAGTTGTACAATATCCTCTAATGTGTGCCATAATGACGCATAGTTCTCCACGTCTAAATGAGAAATTGTGCTCCGTGTCCATTCTTGCATTGAATTTCATTGGCTTCCGTGATTTGACTTAATTTAAGTTGTGTTAAACCTGTCCTTTCGTTCTTCAGCTTAAAAGGATTGAATCCAAAAACTGCCTTGCGTTCGAAAATGCACTATATTAATTACTCAATGAAAGTATAATCAAACCATTACAGCCATAGTTGCCGTGCTCGGATAATGCTTCTTTTGGCAGTGAAAATTAGATATGTTCACTAACAGGAACGTTTGGATGGCTATCATGAGTTCATTACTGGTAAGATTGTTCCTCAAATTAAGTGATGTACTGAATCAAATGAACAATCACCTTACGTGGCTAAAATCAGTGAAGTTTTGTTCCCTTGGTCTAAGTACTGCCAACCTTAATTAATTCTGTTTAATTATTTGGAATAATATTGAAACTGATCATCCATAAATGAACAGTCTGATCATGCATAGAGGAACTTCCCCCTCTCTTGCACCCTCATCTCGCCTACCTCTCTCAGAATTTTGGTACTTCTCATCAACCAAATTGCCACTATTCCACCCGGAATACCTTTCGAAATTTATGCTTTTCGGACTCTGCGATCATAGACCTCAGTGTATACACTTGTTGATTTGTATCATAACAATCTCCCACCACTTCTCGAACATTTTGAGCATTTGACCGTGTAAACCTCCTACGTTACTAACACACACACACACAGACACACACACACACACACACACACACACACACACACACATACACGCATATATATAAATATATATAAATATATATATTTTTACAACAGGCTTTCAATTTCCGCCTAGTAAATATTTCTCAGAAGGCCTTGGTTTGTCTCAAGCTATAGTAGAAGACACTTTCCCAAGATGGCACACAGTGGTACTGAACCCGGAACCATGTGGTTGGGAAGCAACCTTTTAATCCGAAAACCATGGCTGCACCTATGTTGATAACTTAACAATGCTCATTGACACAACTCATATGGTAAGAGAATTCCTAATCCCTTGTAGATCAGAATACAACCACCAAAACACCGGGATATGTATTTTACACATGATTGTTTCTAATTTAAGCTTTGTTATATATATATATTATATAGATGAGTGACTCTGTGGTACGAAGCCCGCTTCGCAAACACATGGTTTCGGGTTCCGACTCACTGCATGGCACCTTAGGGAAGTGTCTTCTATTATAGACACGGGCCGACCGAAGCATTATGAGTGGATCTGGTAGACGGAAACTGAAAGAAGCCTGTCGGACATTGTTAACCACTACACACATTTTTTTCTCTTCTTGTTTCTCTCCTTCTTTCTGTGTTCCTTTCTGTGGAAGAGCGTAGGTTGTAAACGTTTAAGCATTATTCAATTCTCGAGTGTTATACTAATACATCTGTTTTCTACACCACCTGTCTTCGTCTGTTGCTTTTTTGTGAATTCTCCCCCCCCCCCATATATATATATATATATATATATATATATATATATATATACAAATTAAAAGGGTAAAGGATTATCAATTTATTAATTAATAAATCATTTAACAATTAACAATTTTTACCATACGATATACTCTCAGTACCGAAAATGCTATTTTATATTACCAAAATGATTGAATATAAATGCCTACAATACAAAAATATAAATGCTAGCAATGCAATGTGCGATGCATAAAACGTGCTTACTAAACATATTTGATATATGTAATTCAAATACAAGTTGATAGTAGAAAATATATTTCGGTCAACATATCGACCATTTTATATAAACGTTAGGAATTCAATTGAAGCAGAAATTGTTTATTACAACAGAAATAAATGATTTAAATGCATTTAGAGTGTATATTGTGTAACACATTAGCAATAATAAAAAAATAACAAAACAATAATTTGAGTTCTGGTATCGAAATTAATACTTATATATATATATATAGGTTAGGAGCTAAACTTACTAAAACTAGATAGCACCATAATACTTATTATAGCTTCAAATTACAGAGAAAATTTCACACAATAATATCGCAATTATGTTGATGCTGAAGAAACTTTTGTTTTCTTTTCATTTCCATTTTCTATTCTCGTGAAAACAATACAAAATAGGCGTTGATGGAACTTCTATAGGAGAGCGAACAATTTTCAATCTCAAATTCTTGAAACGAGTAGAGGCTTACGTCTATATTTTATGGTACTCAAGGGAAAAACGGATATGCTTTATTTGTTTCCATTTGTTTACACAAAAGCCACCACCGCAACTATCACCGTCTGTTGATATTGAAATGATATTTTGCTAATATGCTGTCATTTATCGGTGAGGTCAAAACCAGATACGATAGAATTTCATTCTTCATTGTCTGTGTTACAATAATGTAAGTAGTTCTTGAGATTTAACTATATTTCTCTCCTACTTCTTGATATATTCCGCAACACGGTTACCGAGATTAGTTCAAGAAAAACAAAGATATGGTTTACAGCCAAGTGGAGTTCATTGCTACAGATACCTTTAAAAGAAAACCTAGATTTGAGGTTTCAATGTTTCATTTGTTTTTACATTTGAATTTTAATTATTCAGCGTTCACTATTATATCATTCTATAGGGAAGCAAGGTCAGAGTAATGGTTAGTATGCAGAGCAAACTGCTTAGATGCATTTTATCCGTCTTGACGTTCTGGCTTCCAATTCCGCCGACATTGACTTTCATTTTCAGAGTCGATAAAATAAGAACCATTTCAACTGTGGAATCGATGCAATTGACTTACCCTCTCCCCCAAAATTGTTGTCTTTGTGCCACAATTTGAAACCAATATTGTTTTATTCTGTTCATGTATCTGTCTCTCAAGGAAAATGTGTGTGTTTGCGTATACATGCAAAACTTCGTGTATAGATATATAAATATATATATATATGTGTGTGTGTGTGTATACATATACATACGTATACGTATATATATATATATATATATATATATATATATATATATATATATATATATATATATATATATATATATATATATATATATAACAAGGTTGAGGAGGGTATTGGATTTAACCAAACCCAAAAAGATACAGGTAATACCGAGTAAGTGCCGTATACCGACTAGTTATACCCCAGTCGTTGTATGAACGGGATTGGGGATTATAAGTCGTGTATTAGCGTGTGTATGTATAAATATATAAAAAGATAAAGAGAGCAATGGTAAAATTGGAAATATATTTTATGGATAGAATCTTACAGCTGTTTCTGGGAAAATCCAAAACTTTCCTTCATCGGAGACAGAAATAGTAAAGAATCGATTATTATATCCATAAGCGGAGAGTTATAGTATGAAGTGAGAGTGAGTGTGATGCGCTGAAAAAAGCGCATATACATGTTATATATTATATAAAAGTACACAGATTCATGCACGCACATATATCTATAGTATCTATATGTATATGCATGCATCTCTCTCTCTCTCTCGCTCTCTCTCTCTCTCTCTCTCTGTATATATATATATATATATATATATATATATATATATATATATATATGGGTGTGTGTGTGTGTGTGTGTGTGTGTGTGTGTGTGTGTGTGTGTGTGTGTGTGTGTGTGTGTATAGATTAATTATTAAGAGTACTAACAGGAGGTACCACAATACTGACAGTGCAGTCAAAATGACCAAACCACGAGTTTTCACTGAAACACAAAGGTGAAAGGTGGCAAATGAATAAAAAACAGTTTTGTGATGAATAAAGTCTACAACCCTTGCATCAGTAAGACTTGCTGAAGATGATCTAAGGGTATTTCTCAAAGTTCGACATCACAGTGATCCGGTATGTCTGACTTTTCAATGTTCGATTATATTCGTCATTGGTAGGAAACTTCGGAGTTTTATTCATTTGCCTGCTTTCACCTCTGCGCTTAAGTGAAAACTCGTGGTTTGGTCATTTTGACTGTTATGTCAGCATTCCGGTACCTCCTGTTAGTACCCTTAAAAATTAATCAATATACACACATGAACTTCTCATAGCACTTCCTTATAAATACAAACGCTTAAGACACAACTTTGTTATAAACTTCTGACTGCCCGAAAGTGTATTTTCTTTAAATTTAAACCTTTGCAGAAGTAATTTTATAGAGAAACATAATCTCTTGACGTCAAATTATTTTTAAAAATTGTTCTCTTGCTTTGTGAATCGTCTGATTGTTGGACATAACCTGCCTTTTACTTGCATAGAGCGATAGAGAAATGCTGTAACATTAGATAAGTACTAACTTTTTAGCTTCTAAACAATATTCTCCTTATCTTTGCAACAATAAAGTGCAGTAATGTAGATTAATGTATCGCGCGTTTAGTTTTCACACACCATTAACCCAATGCAATGTGTTAGGAGGTAAATCTTGTCAGTTCTGATAAGCATAAAGGCTATCAATTCCAACAGTTGTTACAAATACGAGGAACACAAATTATGGCTCTAAACTCCGCTTGATATCCAGCTAGCACACATTGAGAATACTTACATTGTAAAGTAATTCTACAAAGTTTTCAAATATAAATGCAAACCTGTTTGTTTACCATTCTTTGTTTAGTTATTTACTCATTCTAAAAGCAACTTCAATTTTTCACTTAACATTTTAAGAAAACATCGATATTTCTAACAGATTACGCATAATTATCAGCAACCGTCTTGATCTAAATATTAAATACTTTGCAAAAGGCGGCTTCCCTCTGTACTAACCCGGCTCCAGCAGCAAAACTTAGTAGCAGGTAACCTCCAGGCCAGCCAGCAAACCAACCTGTCTAAGGAAGAAGTCGTTTCTTCAAAACACACGTCTCGCAAAATGCAGTTCTTTGCTAATTACTTTCACACTGACTGGCCTCCGCTTGCTAATTATCTGCGCACGGAGATTAGGCCCTCCTCATATACTCGTGCATTAATCGACAATATTTTAAACTGTCGAGTGATTTCGTAACTGTTTGGAATTTGTAGTAGTAGTAGTAGTAGTAGTAGTAGTAGTAATAGCGGTGGTAGTGATGTTACTAGTAATACAACAAAATTACCAGCCTCGTATATAAAAATGCAACACGTAGGGGAGAGTGTCACAACCGGGCTTCCCCTTCCACATGCAGCCTAACGTCACTTCCTGTATTTCCACTTGCCGAGAGATAAACCAAGAGAGCTTGAATGTTGTAAAACAGCTGTCGAAATAAAGGATGTAATGATATGCTGTACGGTGATGAGGAGGATCAAAATATTTGGTTTTGATGTTCCCTTCCCTACGGGTTGTGTTTTTATGTCAGTCTTTTTTGAGATTTCTTGGCAGATATCTAACCCAATTGCCATCAGAACAGGAAAATATTCATTTCTGTGAAACGAAGAGATCTTGGAACAAATCTATGGGCAATTTTCAGAAATGCCTGACCTGGTACATCTATCAAGGATTTGGGAGCATTTGTGATTCGTGATAAACTAAACAATCATCAGAGTGTCATCAGGCTGGTCTTCCCGAGATGAGCGCAGATCGATGAAAAATAAATGGTCCAGTACATTTCATACAGTGCTCGTCTGTTGCAGGATATCTTCGTTGTGTATAGACTCGTTGTTGAATAGTAAGATGTTTGAAGACACACAATGTGTCTCATAGCGAGCTTTATCAGGAGACCCGGGATGGAACGAAGTCAAAGAAAGTCACTAACCCATCAGATGACGCAATCAATAATCAAGTACTTTGAGGGGCATAAAATGCCTCATATTACACTGTGCAATATGCATACGCTTTGGTATATGGTCAAGTTTCATTTGAAGGAGTTTTTTGACACTTACTTCTGCCAGGACAAGAAACCACAGAAAGTCACTCTTCTTGTACATTCTTGATGTGATAATTTCTAGTATTACAATGCAACTGTCTCAAAAAGTCTATAGAACATTATGTTAAGAAGTCCGTATTCAGTAATGAAACATTAAAAGTTTTTCAGTGTTATATTTCACGGTATTTTTATTGAACAGTCAGTGATTCTATGCTGATATATCACATAATTATCTGAAGATAGACATATAATTGAATTATTGTACAAACTGCTATACATCTAGAATCGCTCATATTGTCATCAAGATTCTGACAATAACTTTCGATTCATACTCACTTGTGCACCTTATATGTGTAATACTACTTATCTTTTGACAAAGCGAACATAATTGTATTATGAGGAAAGAGGAAATTGAATGTTGTGGCTGCCATATGCTTCCGAGTGTATAAAGAGCGGAAATGAAGTGTCTTGGCTTCGTTCAGACATTATTACGTGTCACGTTTTCTTCTTATTGTGAACGTACCTGTTCCTCATCAGCGTTCCTTATTATTTGCAGTATGAGTAATATTTATATCAATAATCTCAAAAAGAGACTGGAAGTTTATTATCACACAATATCTTGGATCATTAGTAACACACATATTTATTAATTGTGATTGGTACAACAAATTCTCGTCTTATCTTAACTTTGTATCTTTTTTTCTTTTCAAAAGTTGAAAGTGAAAAAAAAAAAAAATTAAATTTAGAAGTTCAAAGTGAAGTAGTACTTACAGTCGAAAGTCAGCAACCGTTCAATATATAACCTTCCTTCGACATGTTACAATTTGCACGAAATGTTACACACACACGCAAATGCGCGCAATATATATATGCATGTGTGTGTGTGTGTGTGTGTGTGTGTGTGTGTGTGTATGTGTGTGTGTGGTGAAATTTGACATTACCCTATATGACATTTAACAAAGCATAATTTCAAGTACTTCCAGGAAGCATATTTTCACGAATAAATTTTTACATTTACAAATTGACGTTTAAAGTTCTTTAACATTTAAATAAAATGAATTAGAATTTGTAGTGATGTTATAAATGTAAGGCTGAAGCTGAAGAAATGAAAATATAACTGAAACTAAGGTTTTTCACCGTGAGAAATATGTAACATTTGTTAAGGTCGACGGAGTCGCAACAAGAGTAAACGCGAATCACTACTGTGGCCTTGAATTTTTTCTCTAAAACAGGAAATACTCAACTGCCAAAAAAAAATAATCATATGAACACAGCCAAACAATGTATTTGGAGATTTGAATTGCTTTGTATAATTGCCGGGTTTATGTTTAAATTGACCTCTGCTTCTCATACACTAGTAATTTGGAATAATAAAAAGATAATAATTAATAGACAGTGAAAAATCAGAGCTAAGTTAAGCCACAATTCCATTGAAATCTCACTCTAAGCCTTCAGATTACAAATATGATAAACAACTAATACAATAATAAATTTAATGACACATTGTATATTAGTCTCTCAGAATATATTTAATAGAATTGTGTATTTATATTTCATATCCATTCCATCTTTTATTTCAATATTATATTTTATTAATAATATGTTTGTCCTTCATACGAATCACAAAGTATATTTGTATGTTTCCATAAACTACCAGCAGCTGTTTATGTACTTCAGATATTTGCAATGAGTCTTATATAATAAAAACACACCTCATAACTCGAAAATTTGAAAGCGATACATCATTCACCGGTCATTTATTAAACGTTTTAAACAACCGGCACTCTATGTTTAATATCATCATTATTGGGTGCCACCCACCTCAACAAGTGTAATACCACGAAAGTAGCCCATTCTCAGTTACCCCTATTCATTACTCAATATACATCGTTCTATTTAAAATCAGTGCAATCCTTGATATCAAATATCCATGGAATTCAGGGCTCCTCATGTCTTCTCTTAACATATACTTTTACCTCCTACTTACAGACACTCTAACCAATTCTTCAGAATTACGTCTCGCAAATATATCACCTTTTTGTGCTACGCGGCAGCTCATCAGCAGACTTCTCTCTGTTTGCATCATATAAGTCCTAGAGCTGCGATTTATTTCATTTCGAGGTGATCCAAGTACATGGTATTGATAAGCCACAATAATGGCAAAATATGGATACCTACCATCTTCACGAGTTATTTTTCACCTAGTCTGGGCCATTGGCTGTTTTTTCAACACTTGGCATCGTGAAAGGAGGTTTCCTTGGACGCTATCGCACAGAAAATGAGCGTATGAACAAAACACATACACTACGTGTGTGCGAGAGATAGTGCTTTCACACAGACACACAGACACACACACATACACAGACACGCACATATACACACACACATACACACACAGACACACATACACACACACACACACACACACACACACACACATAATTAATATAAGCAGCAGTTTGCAATGTTTCACCAGAGGAGAATTATGT
>NC_142939.1:23529716-23599716 GCF_046866305.1 Octopus bimaculoides | reverse complement strand
AAAAGATCATGCTACCTAAAGTCATTAGTGTCTATTTGCTTGCTCTAAAATCTGCATCTACATGCAGGCATTTGAAGGTTGTTTTCTAAAAGACACTATCATGTGTTCTCAGGTTGTATATTCAAATGTCAAAAAGCTATTATTCCTAAATATTCATTGCCTGTTTCAGTTTCATTCTTAAAAATATTTGTCTATTAACGTTGCATAACTTTTTCCGTGCCAAAAGTCTTTCTATGCATTATTAAAACCGAAAACTATGCATTCATGAATTGATTTACTCAAACATTTATTTAATTATTTGGACAGTCCGTACTACTTGGTAATTTTAATGCTTTTCTTTTTATGTTCTTTAAAGTGCAATATAGATTTCAAGCGTTTCAAATATATTGCAAGTACCGTCTGCTTACCATTAATTTCAGGAAGCTAACTTGACCTTTCAGTGGCTTATTTAAATATGAAATTTTGTTTATAAATGAGATCGTATCTCCTGTTATTTCAGGATGTTTATAGGCAAGATTGTCAACCATGTTGCTTGAGGTTAGTTTGAAAGTGTACAAAAACTGGCAATTCTGTCTCAATAAATATGTTTCTTGTCAGGAAAAAGATGCGACTGAGTGCATAATACATTATTCTGTATTTTCTAATTTGAAACGTCTATAAGCATTTAATTCCAGAGTAAGTAATATGATGTACAAAATAATAGGAAGCACACTTGTGATTGCAACAACATCTTGAAGAACATATTTCGTGAATCACAATCAACTTTTTAAAATATGATCCATCATATTTCATTCGGGGAGCAGCATAGCAACACATTCCATTACAGAGAATACAGACTCAAATTATATTCAGAAAATATCAGACTAAGACAATTATTTCCATAATTAAAAATCTCATTAAAAGATATTCCAAAAAGTAATACTGAGCCATATATATGCATGAAATTACAAATATGTGGCTTCGACAAAGCAAATACAATTAATAAAATACATATAACTGTCTAAAGTGCATGTCTATTAGATGTTGACCAGGTAGTCTCCGTATTGTGTCTCACCAAATTAGAAAACACTGCTGATCTCCCTCACACACCATCCTAGCGTTTTAGAAATAAACTCGCGGGACACTGAAATGATTGGAGAAAATATCAGAAACTCAAATCTGAAACATATTTGACAAGAGACGGATTGCCCTTAGCAACAAATATGACTTTTTGATTGGAGAGAGATATAGATATGTATATATATATATATATATATATATATATATATATATATATATATATATATATATATATATATATATATATATATATATATATATATATATATATATATATATATATATATATATATATATATATATTGGAAAAAATAAGGTATACAGAGATCTGGATGGTTGTACATATACACGTATTTATTTACATGTCAAATGTTTTTACAAATCATATACGAACGCTTTGTAAAACATGTGATATGTTAATACAAAAAGATAAAGAGAGCAAATGTAAGGTTGGAGAAGGATTTTATGGATAGAGTCTTACAGTTGTTTCTGGGAAGATCCAGTACTTCCCTTCATCGGAGACAGAAAAAATAAAGTAATCTATTATTATATCCATAGGCGGATATTTTTAGTATGAAGTGGTAAAGAGTGTGATGTGCTGAAAACAGAGAGAACAGTACTTGAAGTGTAGTTTCATTCCAGCGGTAAATATCCGTGTAGAAATCCCTGCAAAGTAATCCATGTGTGGAAAATCCGGAAATTTATGTTGGAGCGAAAGTTGATATAGCATAGATACCAGAGGTACATATATTCTATATTGCGATGGATTTTTGCTTGTTTACTTGAAGAATGGCCAAGTCAAGTGAAAAGTGAGCGGTAATTAGGTCAAGTCATGAAGACAGAATGTGAAAGGGGATAGAGGAGAGATAGAGGCGGAGGATGGTAGCGATATATTTACGGTCAGTTGGTCTTAACAGGGTAGAGGGATGAGCATATAGAGTGAAGGAGGAATAGGGGGATGCGGTTAAAAGGTCTAGTGAGTAGGAAGGAATGCGTGTGTGTAGTATATAGGTGGTGGGGTATGAGTGATAAACCAAAGACAGGGATAAAGGGCAGGGATGGGTAGGAATGGTAGTTAGTAGTATCATATTTCAGGATGCTGCCAAGCCTATTTATAGACGGTGGAAAGGGATTGAAAGAAGTGACGTAGTCTGTATACGTAGGTGGTGATCTTGTGAATTTGAGAATAGAAGAAATAGATTTTGTGGTATATGTGTGGTGAGATGATCGAAAGGAAATAATCCTATTCAAAAGATGGTGAAAGATGGATGTTTTTGCCAGGTTGAATAGGTTTCCTGTAGGGGGTTGTGTGATTATGTTGCGTGATCGTTTGTGCAATTTTGCTTGTGATAGAACCTAAATGTGTGAAAATAGCGGTGGTTGCAGTTGCTAAACGCTTCGTTATATCGATTAAGTAGAGTGGGAGAATTGTATTTTAAAATATGGAACGCCTCCGTTAGCCAAAGCTTGCAATTGCAGCGCTGGCCCTAGTATGGAGTTCCAGAATCTAAGATGGACCATTTTAAGGTGTATTGGGTATTTTTGTTTTTGAGGTGATGAATATGATTGGCTAATGTTGTCGGTTTACTGTGTTTGTCGTATCTAAAAGAGTGCATATGGGCCGCGTAGCGATGTTTAAAGTTTATAGTTGCACCAATGTACGTGGCAGTAGAGTTATGTAATATATTTTTCACGGTGCATTTATATATTACATTGTATCTTACCAAATGTGTTTGAAGTGGACAGATAGTCCCGGAGCGACAGTTACACGTGTAGGAGGCTAGAGGGTTGCGTATGCTTGTGGTTGAGTTATTATTATTGGAGGATATGTTATTAGGGGATGTGTAGGAATCTAGATCAGAGGAATTATTGTTATGGCTATTTGTCCTATCAGTGCTATTATTGGTATTGTTATTGTCTAGAATATTGCTGGGTTGGGATCCATTGTGGTTTTGTTCCAGTTAGTGTTAGAAGAACGTATATTGATGTCCGTGTTTAAAATTATCGTATTGTACCACTCCTAACTCTGAATCTATTATAGCAGCTTCTAACAAACATAAACTCTCGCTCTATTACCAAAACCTAAGCAACCGTAACTATGCTAACACCAGCACCCGACCCACACATACACCCAACGCGGACATCAATATACGTTCTTCTAACACTAACGCTCGTACACTGGAACAAAACCACAATGGATCCCAACCCATTAATATTCTAGACAATAACAATACCAATAATAACACTGATAGGACTAATAGCCATAACAATAATTCCACTGATCTAGATTCCTACACATCCCCTAATAACATATCCTCCAATAATAATAACTCAACCACAAGCATACGCAACCCTCTAGCCTCCTACACTTGTAACTGTCGCTCCGGGACTATCTGTCCGCTTCAAACACATTGCGTAAGATACAATGTAATATATAAATGCGCCGTCAAAAATCTATTACATAACTCTACTGCCACGTACATTGGTACAACAATAAACTTTAAACATCGCTACGCAGCCCACATGCACTCTTTTAGATGCGACAAACACAGCAAATCTACAACATTAGCCAATCATATTCATCACCTCAAAAACAAAAATACCCAATACACCTTAAAATGGTCCATCTTAGATTCTGGAACTCCATACCAGGGCCAGCGCTGCAATTGCAAGCTTTGGCTAACGGAGGCGTTCCATATTTTAAAATACAATTCTCCCACTCTACTTAATCGATATAACGAAGCGTTTAGCAACTGCAACCACCGCTATTTTCACACATCTAGGTTCTATCACAAGCAAAATTGCACAAACGGTCACGCAACATAACCACAGAACCCCCCACAGACAACCTATTCAACCTGGCAAAAACATCCATCTTTCACCATCTTTTGAATAGGATTATTTCCTTTCGATCATCTCACCACACATATACCACAAAATCTATTTCTTCTATTCTCAAATTCACAAGATCACCACCTACGCATACAGACTACGTCACTTCTTTCAATCCCTCTCCACCGCCTATAAATAGGCTTGGCAGCATCCTGAAATATGATATTACTAACTACCTTTCCCACCCATCCCTTCCCTTTATCTCTGTCCTTGGTTTATCACTCATACCCCCACCACAGACGCATTCCTTCCTACTCACTAGACCTTTTAACCGCATCCCCCTATTCCAACTTCACTCTATATGCTCATCCCCTCTACCCTGTTAAGACCAACTGACCGTAAATATATCGCTACCATCCTCCGCCTCTATCTCTCCTCTATCCCCTTTCACATTCTGTCTTCATGACTTGACCTAATTACCGCTCACTTTTCACTTGACTTGGCCATTCTTCAAGTAAACAAGCAAAAATCCATCGCAATATGGAATATATGTATCTCTGCTATCTATGCTATATCAACTTTCGCTCCAACATAAATTTCCGGATTTTCCACACATGGATTACTTTGCAGGGATTTCTACACGGATATTTTGCCACTGGAATGAAACTACACTTCAAGTACTGTTATCTCTTTTTTCAGCACGTCACACTCTTTACCACTTCATACTAAAAATATCCGCCTATGGATATAATAATAGATTACTTTATTTTTTCTGTCTCCGATGAAGGGAAGTACTGGATTTTCCCAGAAACAGCTGTAAGACTCTATCCATAAGATGCTTCTCCAACCTTACCTTTGCTCTCTTTATCTTTTTGTTTTTATATATTTACACACACACACACACACACAGATATATATATATATATATATATATATATATATATATATATATATATATATATATATATATATATATATATATATATATATATATATATATATATTTATATATATATGTATATGTGTTTCACACACACATACACACACATATTTACGTTTACATATAGGTACACAATTATCTGTAAATTAATGAAACAAACCGGTCCTTGATTAACAATTGTGGTTGACCATTTAAAGGCGTCAGACACACTACCTCAAGGTTTCAAAGAACCATAACGTTGTAACTCGCATAGAAACTAAAATATACATCTTAGTTCAAGTTGATCCGACGACAAACTATTTTTGATAGACATTCATCTCAACAGAAAACTCATGCAGTTAGTACTAGCTTCTATAATATATAATATACTCATATAAGGATATCTTTGACTTGGTCTTTCTAATTGGTCTAATTGTTCAGAGAACGACTGTAATTGAATATTTTAAATTGCATTTCAAAATATTTCTATTAAGTCGGTGAACTTACCTGAATACATATCTAAGCTCAGGCAGTAGCAAAAATATCCACCAACCATCAAGATTATCGACAATAATATCAAAAGGCCATTTAAATAAAAGGATGTACTGTTTACTGATTTCGGAAGAACAGAATTATCCTATTGTATACCTTTGCAAAAATATTGTACGCACTCATAATTAAAACATATACACACATAAACATTGGCACAATCACATATACACTTTAAATTACATATATGTTAGATTGTTTACAAACAATACCACATTACACATTCGTTGAAAAAGTTATACCTTTACTACAAAATTAGATAAGTTCATGTATATCTAAATACCGTAAAATTCTATAAAAATGGTATTCATACGTGACGTAGTTAAAGCACTGAAGATAATTCTATAAACACAGCATATATCTGATTAATTTAGGCAAGTTTAGAATTAGGAAGAACTATAATAGAATTAAATAAACAAAAAAGGAAAGGACATCAACCACTATAAGACATATGTGTATGTATCAACACGCGTTGTTCATACACACACATGTGTCTGCACACAAGCATATACAAAAGTTTAAACAGATGTATGAGTTAATACTGCTTTACATTTGTTTGATTTATAAACATACAATTTATATTCGCTTCTGTGTAGTAGATACAAACACACAACACGTATACGCACACACGTACGTACCACACACACACGAGTGTATATTTATATGTATGTGTATATATGTATATGTATATATATTCTATACATCTCCGTATGTGTTTGTGTTTACATATGCACATCAATACAGTCATATACATTTACATGTATGTATGTAAGTGTATGACTATTTGATTGCCCTATAGATTCTTATTGAACTTCATTATAACACAACTTGCATCTCAAGATGTCTGTCTTAATCTATTAGCGTTCTGCGTTTAGAGATTTGTCAATGAAAGTTTGCTGCGCAAATGTGTCCGCATAGTTCTCTTTGAAAGAGAAATAGAAAATGTATGAGCATTAAACATTTTGTAGTGGATATATAGGTTCTTTCAGTAGAATTAAGTTTGGCGCTATATTTACGCATGTAATGTACGCATATAATAAATAAGCCTATGTGTGTGCACGTATGCGAATTGGTGCGTAGATATGTCTGGGTATATTTACTGGTAAAATTTCCCGTTGGTTCCGAATTGGCCTTATTCTCTCCTATATGTTGTCCCTGGAACTCTAACTGACGCCACTCTGTGTTTATATAATTGAATCACGTAAGTAAATTCCCACCTTGTTTTATTTTTCCTCATTAAGAAGAACGCTATTTATTACTCTTATTTCAGTATAAGCACTGACTTATTGCATAAGTATTAAAATAATTTTAACGAATTATTTCACCCTTAACTGGCATGCATACATAATACGTACATACATACATACATACATACATACATACATGCATGCATGCATACTTACATATATGCATACGTATGTGTACATACATATATATACATATATATTATATATATTAATTATATATATTTATATGTACATATATATATATATATATATATATACGTGTATGCTGAACATATTAATATCCTTGTGTCTGTGTGTACACAAACGCACATACATATATATCCCTATCTATCTTTCTATTTATCTTTACACACACACACACACACACACACACACACATATATATATATACGTAAATACAAATGCACACCTATCTTTAATGTTTACTTACCGTATTCACCCACCTTTTAATGTACTTACATGACTTATCTCTACAATATTAATCTTGCAAATTTTTGGAAATGTTTTTCGTCTAATGTAATCACTTGGATTGAAGTTGTTTTGTATAAGCTATCCTCAAATAAATAAAAGACCATATTTTGTTCACGTCTCATCAAAATTGTCGATGATGTTAAACTACAAATGATAATGAGAGATATAAGTGAAATATAACAGACATTGCAAATGTTAATGACCAAAGCAATATAAATACAATGTTATTATCAGTTAGAATATGCTAAAAGTATGTTCGGACTTCTAAACAAGCAAATCATTGTTTTGTCATAGAGAACATTTCTCGCTGTACATATATGGCGTAAATACGCATAAATCAGTTCGCAGCGCCACCTATCCAGACTGCGAGTTGCAAGCATTTAGGAGTGGTTATCTCCTGTTCAGTCACAGAAATCGGAGCACTCATTTTGGAGTCATATTCACTGGCGAGTTACGGCAATCCATTTCCTTCCTTGTGGGGCCATCCATTCTTTGTGGTTGCAGAAGCTGGGTAATCATTGTCAATATGTATCGCGAATAAAAGCATTTGTGCACGAATGGTTCATACCGCCCGTACAAAGACTATTAAAAAGCCACAGAAGGTAATGTTAAATCAAACTGACCGCTGCCATTACACTAAAGATTCAAGGAGGTAATTAGCTTTCTGCAATCCGTTAAAACAACTAAAGTTCACCTCTCAGGGAGATGTACTTTCCGACGTTTCCCCCTCACCCATACTTCGTTTACCTTCTATCTCATGTCTCCTGTATTACAAATAGAAGGTAAACGAAAGAGAAAGAAGAATAAAAGTCGAGCCTGGAATAATAAGGATCCTGAATATTTTAATACTCAGTGAGTCCTAAATCGCTTGTACATCTGCCATTTTAAAGAAATTTGATAGGTTTTAATAACGCAGCCTATGTCAGTGTGAAATTAAAGGAGCTCCCACCTGAGGACGTGCATGTATTTGTAAGCAAGTGTGTATGTTTGCAGATACTGATGCGTGTATATGTGTGCATTAATCCATGCACACACACGATTATGCAGATATATATGTTTGTGTGTGTGTTTATGTGTGTGTACATGTACGTACACATGTTTGTGCGAGTGTGTACGTATGTAGACGTTGTGAACGTAGGAGGTTTATGTCAATGTATTGTGGGAATATAGGTGTATATAGGAGTACTACTGCTGCCACTACTTCTATCACCACTGCCTCAGTTACTGTTGTTACTGCTGCTGCTGCTGCTGCTACTACTACTACTACTACTACTACTACTACTACTACTACTACTACTACTACTACTACTACTACTACTACTACTAGTGGTATCACGCGTGTGACGTGTAACTTGTCCACACATTATGGATAAACGTAAAATATAGAGGTGTATGCTTGATATTAATACGCGTGAAGCGACACCTGTTTCTGTACACTGTCTACGTCAATACACATCATATATCCTTTTCGTACATGGAACAAACAGCGGTAGTAAATCATGGTAAGAATACAACACGTGTCACTGATATTGTTGACAACAAAATAAAACTAAAGAAAAACAAAAACCTTGAGTGATTGATTTGTTTGTAAAATAATAGATTTCTTCCTTAATTCCGAAATGTGTGCTGTATTTTCTTAAGGATTTGCATCGTAATGTAATCGGTGAAACCATTGCACTATTAGAACAAACAGGTAAGATTTGTGACAAGCAAATTATTAATACACACATAAGATATATTAGTGTTTATATGAGCCAACTGATTATGCAGCGTGTTTGAAATTGTCAGTATTGGAAATTTACGGTGCTTGCTTTTCCGGCGTTCACTATGAGACTGAAGTCATAACAATGGTCAAATTGACCAGGTTTGTTTGTAAAGTGATAGGTAAACATATTGTAAAAGATTTCGTTAAGACTTAATAACATGCAAATATTAAATAACAGCAGGAGTTTCATTATGCCCTCTCCACTGCAACGATAGCTAATTGTTTGTCGATGCATCTATCTATCTCTCTCTCTCTCTCTCTCTCTCTCTCTCTCTCTCTCTCTCTCTCTCCATATATATATATATATATATATATATATATATATATATATATATATATATATATGAGGAACAGAGAGTGGTGTGTGAGAGAGAGAGAGAACTCTTTCAAATAATGACCGATCAATCACAGGTTGTATTCACTGACAGAGTAACAGAATATATCAGGTATAAGCAATACATCTCCTCAACACTTTACGAATTTAAGACAAATTCACCTTGTGGAGTATTTATTTGAAAAATGTTGCAGATATGTTTCCACAAAATACTGCCTAGTATATTTAAAAAGGAAGGAAGCAATCAAGAATAATTTATTTACGCTCAAATTGACAGAATGAACGGGAATTATTTCTAATCATATTTGCGAGATCAGAGCAGTTTTTATTTATTTTTTTTATTTTGGCTACACTGCGGCAACAAATACAGCATCCAAACTCCGTTAAAATACCGCTATGTTGTATTGTCTGCTGTTAATTGATTCAGTGATGATTGCAACTTAAAACTTACTACATTTGGCTGTTTACTGTTACCGGTTTTGGAACCGAACTTAAGCCGTTGTGGACGATATACTAAGAACTATCAAATTCAAGAATATAAAACCGAAATTATCATCGTTGCTCGATTTAGCCCAATGTGAAATCTTTTTCAATTGTTATTGCCAGTTCAAATTCCGAGAGCATCAGTTTACCAGCCTAAACTTTTCAGAGAAATCGATTAACTTACAAGACTTTAAAACTTCATCTGGTAATGAGCTCTATTTGCGGAGTTCCAAGTTTTGGAGATGTCTGGAAACACCTCTAAGCCAATATTGTTCCCGGAGAAGTAGCACCTTTCAAGATCCCAGTTAAGGTTCATGTCAGTGAATTACCTCCCGACAAAAGTAACTCACAGACAATCCAACGGACCCAGGACAGATAAAGCACCTCCACTCTTTTGCTGCTCGTCTAAAAGGTGACAATCGAATCCTGCATCATGACAACTATTGTGCTAGTAATACATGCTGCAGCAGACTAATATAAGCTCCAAGGGCTGTAGGCTGCGCGCGCTCTGCACAAACTATAGTGTTCCACTATAGTAATAAACCCCTGCTGTCTTGTGGGGTAATTTACTGAATCATTAAAAATGCCTAAGGGAATAAACATCCTAAGAAAATCAGTGGGGTGGGATTCTAAAACAGATATGTACAGTTTATACTTAGCCAGAAACTAACATCTTCTACGACTCCATAGATGCTACTTTCGCAGCATCTTGTCTCTTTTTTAGCGTATCAATGAGCGGAGAGGTGGTCAGTATACTTGGAACTAAGCATTTACTTCTGCAAACAGCCCAGGCACAGCAGAAGTGGTTATGCTTCTGTCTTTGAAACCCCACCGTTCTATGACAAAGGCCAACGAAAACAAGTAATGTATTGGTATGCATTAAATTGACTATATATCTTATCCAAGTTTCGCCATATTATGGTTATTGTTTTTGTGCAAACATTTTCTAAAGCTATATTTATTACACGTGTGTTGATGTTTTTGGTTTACATTTTGATATTCCATCATGCAGTTAACTTCAACACACACAGCTAATAATGGAAAGTAACTTGAACATTAGTTTGATTCTACTCTACTTCACTGATTGACTTCTTAAGCTTCCTTTGCTTCTTAAATCTCACCGTTAATTCAATATTTCTTCAATTATCTATTATTGCTTTACATGTAGTAGTAATACGTGCAGAATCACTGCTGCTGTGTATATGTTTGTACATGTTAATGTGTGTATTTATTTAATATATTACACTTTCCGTGTGCAGAAAAATAAATAATATACCTAAAGCGTTGATGGGTAAATGGGAATGGGTGAATACGATGTAGCACAACGCCCAAGTGTATGCAGACGGAGAAAAATTTCAAGTGGAAGTGAGAGAGAGAGAGAGAGAGAGAGAGAGAGAGAGAGAGAGAGAGAGAGAGAGAGAGAGAGAGAGAGAGACGGGGAGTGAGATTGAAAGATATGAAGTAGAAGAAAAAAGATAAAGAAATGCAGTGAGAAAAGGTGTGTGTACATGTTTGAGGTGTGCGTGTGTGTATGTTTGTACGTGTTTTGTTTGAGTGTGTGTATGTGAACGTGTTTGTGTGTGTGTGTGGTTGTGTGTGTGTGTGTGTGTGTGTGTGTGTGTGTGTGTGTGTGTGTGTGTGTGTGTGTGTGTGTGTCAGTGTGTTTGTGTGTGCCAGCATGTTTAAGAGAAAATCGGAAATGACTTGAGTTAAATCAAGAAGTAAATTAAACAAATAGAAGTGATTCAATTCTTTCTGAACTTAAATATTGTTTCAGAAAATATTTATATTATTTTAAATTTTAATCTCTAGCCAAACAAACACGGATACATAAACACACACACACTTACATTTACTCACACACATAAACATAGAAAGAGACACACTCATGCAATACATTCGTACAAAGTAAAATAGATAAATGTGTTACTGACTTTGAACAATAAACTTAAAGGCCTCGTTGGCTATACAGTGAAAATGTATTGACTATGGACCACTTCTAGTTCAAAAAACATATTTAGAGTTTGCGACCCCTAATACTTCAACTGGACCAACACGCTGATGGCAATCACAAAGTGAATTGTGAAGTAGAAGAAAGAAACTATAATTTGTGTTTGCATTAATAAAATTATGTGAAGATATAATACGGAAACAATAAAATACTAACAAGAGCACTCAATGATTAGCCAGAGATAATTTTTAAAATGAGAATATCTGAAATAAACTTGACTGTTCTCAGAAACAATAATACTAAAACTGAACCCGACCGCTCTCAAAAATTAAGTAAAGAAAAAAAAAACAGAGAAAATAATCCAGAAACCTTGTCAGGTACCGGATCAATCCCCAAATCTAATCAGTTCGTGTCAGTTACGAGGCAAAACATCCCTGTATGTTTCATCCGAATCCAACCAGCGGTTCTTGAGATATCTTGTCCACGGACAAACAAATAAATAAACATGACTGGAAACAATACCACCGCTTTAGCGAAAGCAGAGGTAATAATATTTATTGGATGCTGATAAAATTTGAGATCGGAATATTGGAATAATAGACCGTGTCTTTCGTATTCGTTTGAATTTTTTAGTTAAACTTTCGTCTAGCCAAACCTAATATATGTAGTTAATAAATCAATAAGAGTTTACACAGAGTTATATAAAATGAGATATCATTAAATATTGACGATCCTAGGGTCAAGAACAGAGTAAGTGAATTATTGAAAATCACGGTAATTATTGTATACAATAGAAGAAAAATAGAATTAAAGCAATGTATCGACTACCAATATCCTTAGAATAACAATAGAAAATGTTTTATTTATGTCCAGCCCTCAGAGTTGGTTTTACCTGATGTACACGTTGAATTTTAATTGTCAAGGGTTGTTGAAACAAAAGTAGACTGGTGGATAGAAGTAATATAACTTAGCTTACACCATGCAAAACTTGGGTCACTCAACTTTGCTACACACACACACACACACACACACACATACACACACACACACACACACACACACACACACACATATATATATATGTATATATATTATATGTACATATATATATATATATATATATATATATATATATATATATATATATATATATATATATATATATATATATATATATATATAATTTATTAATGAGGGTAGAAATTGATATTAATCAATTAAAACCAGTGGTCTAGCATATTCAAAAAAACCGAAGATTAAAGTTATATTGCATACAAAAATAACACAACAGTCTGTTGTGTCGCTGAATGTTTACTGAGAACATATATCTTTTTCGTGGTTAGATGATTCGGCATCTATTTCTAGCATATAGGAGTCCAATTTGCTGGTCATTCCTCTTTTTTTTTGTATATATATATATATATATATATATATATATATATATATATATATATAGGTATGTGTGTGTGTGTGTATCAGCAGAAAATATGCTATCAAATACAACTGCACTTATTATTAGTTCAAACATGGTGGAGAGCTGGCAGAAACTTTAGCACGCCGGGCGAAACGTTTCCCGGTATTTCCTCACTCTTTACGTTCTGAGTTCAAATTCCGCCGAGATCGTCTTTGCTTTTCATCCTTTCGGAGTCGATAAATTAAGTACCAGTTACTTACTGGGATCGATCTAATTGTCTTGCTCTCTCCCTAAATGTTTTGGTCCTTGTGCGTAGAGTAGAAAAGAATACACAAATGTATCATCCATTTTCCTTTTTAATAATGGCGTATCCTTGATGAATATCTCTGAAATGTTACATATTAACATCAATTGTTCTCAACAGGCTTCATCCCAAAACTGACTGTCCGGAATATGTCATTTGGTTTTAGAAAATATATTTGGTAAAAGCTAACTTGCGTCCTACTGGGAAAGAGTTCTATTTCATCTATTTGATTTAAATGTCAGGAGATTATGTCGCAGGTCACAGACGTTTGAGGTCTGTGAGAGGATTATCTATGTTCAACTTGAAAGAAATATCAATAGATTGGTAAGCGCACTATTGTAGATGAAATGATAAAAAATATTTACAGATATTTCATATTTTGTTCACTAAATAGCAAAATAGCAGCCCCTGGCACCACAGCCTCTGGCTTCAGCTTGTGGCTTCAGGTACACATTGGAATACGTAGAGTAATTATTCCGGGTACAGATCATTACGTCTCTTTGCTTTTCGCATTCGATTAGTTTATTTATTGTCATGTAAATGCATAGCGAAAGTATATGCGACTGATGGAAATATAAGTAAATGATCTATCAGTAAATATTTATATTTATTTCTACTTTAGAATTACTTGTTTTGTGTCTTACCTTTTGATGGCAACATATTAATGCAAAAAAAAAGAAAAGAAAAGAAAGAACGAATATTTTTCAAATATCGTTGAGTGAATTGTGATCTGGTGGTAAGCATTAGTATTTTCTTAGTGCTGAGATGAGATACGGTAAATACTTACTAGATCGAACAGTAACTACCACTGATAAAGTTTGCAAAGGCCGTAACATACTCCTGAAATAGTGTTGACAACAAAACTATTAAAAACTTCAGCAGGTGTTTGAATGCTTTATCCCTTCACTCTAATCTCCTTCATTAGAAACAAGAAACAAAATGAATATTGCCCTTAGACTGCATTAATAGACAGTCTGCTGTAATTTAGTAAAAACGTACATCACAAGTTATCCTATTCTATTCTATTCTATTCTCAGCGGTGAATAGTCTAAAATATTTATACTTCTGTTTTGTGTTAATTTATGATTCTAGGCTGCAGCATGTTTTAAGTGTTACTAAATTTTCATGTCAAATAAGTGTAATTACTTTCTTGCCAGAAGTAGTTTCCTCTGGCACCCAAAGTAATATAGGAACTTCGGTTAGTGAATATGGCTTATTATGATAATTTTATTCTGATACTTTTTAATTCTGAAATTTCCCATCACTTAAGGCTTGAGGTTTTAGTGCAATTAATTATTGTTTGCTCACACGAAACTTACATTTCTTAATAATGCATTTTTTTAAAGTAGCCATATTTATAGTTGTTATAAAGTTACCAATATACAGTAGCAGAATAATATAGATAATATCTTCGTTGACTTTTCATAGTTAATATTGTTGTCTTACGTGAAATATATCAGGTAACAAGTAACAAAGAAAACGTCGTGATTGTTATAGGTTTCAGAGAGGTTGTTCCTATACATTTAATAGTACGTGTGTAGATTTTACACTATATGAAGAATCAACTGCTTCAGAAGATATCCTATATCATCTTACCAATTTCAAAACGACCGTGGAATTTCCGTAGATATTGTTAGCATGTTTATCAATTGGTTAAATCCTGAAAGGACAGACTGCAAGTAAGATAGCACATAAAATCTATAACTAATTTAAATGAAGCGATATAATGAAATAATGTTTAAATTGTTCAGTTGGGAATAGTTAAAAGCAAATAAAATATTCTGTGGCAGGCTTGTCTTTATTGTTGCTGTAAACATTCGACTATTTCCCACGTTGATATTAATACTCTTGGTAGCATTTATGATGTCTTTTTCACCATAACCGATATTTTATTATCAGTGTTTGGTTGGAAGTGTGACCGCTGTAAAGTAAGGGCAGGATCTTCTCATGTCAAACTTCTTGTGGAACTTTTATATTAAGCTTGCAAATTTTATATTACTTCATTCTGTTTCCTTTGAAATTTTTGCTGAAGTCATTAATTTGAATATTAATTGCCTCTGCCGAGAAAATCTGATCTTGAACCACCAGTAAAATCATATCTCACTTTGCACTGAGCTCGCAATACAAGATTATCCACGAATTTCTTTTTCTTGAACGAGTTCCTTATTTCTACATTTATTTTTGTTTGCTATTTTTGGTTGAATTTAATGATGTTGATTTGGTTTTGCTTTTCATCTATGAAACTTTTTCTGAAGAAACTGCTGCTATTCTTGTGCATTTTACTGTGAATTTACTGTTGTTTTAATGATATTGGTTGTTAAGTTGTATGTAGTTGTTTCTTCAGAAAGAGATTTTATCTTTCTTGCTCATGTTAACTATGAGTGAACGTTTGCCCCATAATTCACCGAAACGTGTCAGGAAATACTACTTGTTGCCATACATAGGTCACAATAGTGCATATTATTATTTACTTTCATTAATTCAAAGGCAGCTGGCATTATCTGCAAGTTGTGTCATGAATAACACATTTACCTGATGACAGTCTCACTTCAGTATGGATGAAATTAAAAAAGATTATTTACACATAGTAGTTAAGTACGTTATGTTAATACTAACACTACTATTTGTCACATCACTACTGGGTTGGTCTTAGTATATTACCCTTTCCAATATGTGTGTAGAAATTGTTACTACTTGGTAGACAACTTCACTGAACAACTCTTCAATTTCCTAACGTGTGCAACAGCAATGAATTCGTTCATACATATTTTTCATTCGAATTACAGAAAAACAGAAATGTGAATGTTATGTTTGACCATGTTCCTAAATTTATGAGCTGATGTTGTGAAACATCAATTAAAAAATATTATTAATATGAAATTAGTTAATGATGGTTCATCACATTTTCCGTGATATATGGGACTAAATCTTAAACTTATACTAATGTAAGCACAGATTTACCGAATGCTATGTATTAAAGATTTTTTCTATGATCGTACAGGCATTTATCGCACTTTTGCAAATGGGATTAATAGTACCATTGTGTAATGAATTTTGCAATTAGAATCTCCCCGTGACAAATATAGAATGAAAGTAGGAAGTTAGATTCGTTAGAGTCAGTGAAATAGTCAAATAAAATTACGATCCGTACACTAAAGTGAAACTGAATTGCTACGATGATAATATCGTAGAACTTTAGTTTGATGTCTTAAAACTAAAAGCCATATGTTAAGATGCTGAGAAACTCTTTTTCATTTAATTATTTTGTCGTTGGAATGCGGCCATTCCGAATCGCAATCTTGAAAGGTTTAGTGGAAGAAAACGACCACATTTTATTTTTCACTCTAGTACACCTCTCGTTATCTTAGTCAGACCCATTAAGTTACGGGAACGTGAACAAGCCAGCACTGATTGTCAAACACACATTCATATACATACATATATACATACATACATGCATACATACATACAAACACACAGCGGAATGGCTGTGTAGTAAGAAACTTGCTTCCCAACCACATGGCTCCGGGTTCAATCCCATTGCGTGCACCCTGGACAACTTCATTCTATTAAACTCTATTAAACTCTTTTAAAAAAAGAAACTCTTATATTTACACTTCTCTCGATTTCAGCCCGAGCTAATGAGGTAAATAATATAGATCTTAGAGCCCTTTGGCGTCCATTTCTGGCATGTAGTGCTATCTCATGAGTGTGCACATAGGAGAGGCTTATAGGCCCAAGAGTAATTGTGCGGTAAGTAGCTTGCTTACCAACCACATGGATCCGGGTTCAGTCTCACTCAATGGCACATTCGGTAAGTGTCTTCTAAAGTAGCGTAGGGCCTACCAAAGCCTTGTGAGTGGATTTGGCGGACGGAAACTGAAATAAACCCGTCGTAAATATATATATATATATATATATAGATAGATAGATAGATAGTTGTGTGTGTGTCTCTGTTTGTCACACCACCATCTCTTGACAACCGATGTTGGTGTGTTTACTTCCCCGTAACTTAGCAATTCGGCAAAATAATAAGTACTAGGCTTATAAAATAAGTGCTAGGCTTACAAATAATAAGTCCTGGAGTCAATTTGTTTGATATAATGCGGTGCTCCAGTATGGCCGCTGTAAAATGCCTGGAACAAATAAAAGAATAAAAGAATATACATATACAAAACTTATTCTGAAACCTACTGAAATTTCATTTGAAACTTACTGAAAACTATTTTAAAATACATACCAAGTATAGTAAGGGACAATCTGGACCCGTTAAATCACCTCCCAAAATCCCTAAACACTTTTACAAATATTGTATCTTTTGATGTGGTAAACGTATATACCACTATCCCACCACCAATATGGACTAGAGGCAATAACTTTATGGCTTGAGAAATTCCCTCATGAGATTCCAGACAGAATTGAAAAAGTTACATCACTGAAGGCTAAAAGATTATCTTCGAAAACAATTCTTTTTTTATTTCGATGGCAATATTTACAAACACATATCTGGGACTGCGAGTGTGACAAAAGTTTCTCCAATTCACGTCAATATAATTATGGCTTACATGAAGGTCCACTTATATGAACAGTCAACATTAAAATGTGGCTTAAACTTCCACAAATATCTACTAGGAAACTAGAAATGTTTCCTAGATGACTGCCTAAATGTGGATGCACTCATTTGAACAACTTATAGGGTTGAAAAATCTAACCAACAGCATTAGCAATAATATAAACTTCACCATGAATGCAGTAAAACTCAAACACCATTCCTGGATATAAGAATCACCAAAAGAGAGAAAAACATTCAAGTAGAAATTCACTACAAACAAACAGATTGTAAACAGTACTTACTGTTCACCTCATGCCATGTCAAACACACGAAAAATAATATTCCCTTTAATCTAACAAGAAAAATCGGCACAATTACCTCAAACCATGAAACTCGCAATAAAAGATTCCAAGAACTATAACAAATAATACTTAAATGGCAATATGCATTAAAGTTAATAGACAACGGAATGGGATGTGCCAATGTAATAAATATCCAAGAAATACGAAAAACGAAAACCCGGGGTTCATGTCCATACAGCGCTTCATTACCCAGGGGTTCATGCCCATAATGTGCTTCGCTTCACAGCGTCTCTGCAGACCATAACAGCCGGTGGCCTATAGCCTCTCTTTAAAGTTGGTGAAGACATGATCTCGTGGCTAGTTGTTGAACATAGAAAGGCTGACTGCAAGGTATTGCCTCCCTGGATCCTCTATCAATCAAGCTGGTTAGCTAGTGGGTCCCATGACTTCAGTAGAAAACTATTGAAGTGTAAATAGTCTCTAAAGATATACATACATTATAACACTGACATCTCACTTTAACAGATATATTTACCAAAATTACATAAAAATATCTTGAAATACTAATGAGTAAATTCATTAAATAAAATCAGCACTGACTTCAACCACGAACTGCTGCAACGCGGCTGCAATATTTCTGGACGGTCTCCTTGTGTAAGTTGGTGAGTGTTGTGATAATCTTTGCCTTCAGTCCATCTTTGGTGTTACAAGGAATTTTGTTGGTCTCTACGTCCCACACATAATAATCAAGGGGATTGCATTCTAGAGAGTTAGGTGACCAGATTTTAGGAATCGTCTGATTGCCATGACTGGGATCTCCTGCTTGTGTGGCATGGTGTATAGTCCTGTTGCCAGACATAGGGTCTTCCAGCAACCAACCTATTGACCCAGGACAGCACTACCTACTCCAAGCACATGATGTAGGCGTCCATGTTGAGTCTGAGGCCGTATGGGAAGTTGAACAGAGACATAACGTCGCCACCCATCACAAATGATCACTGCAAACATCATGATGTTGATTGAATGTTTGATTTTTATTACTCTCGGTACATATTTTTAGATTTTCACTGTCCTCAGATTGACACCCAAACACTCTGAAATATTTGTACTGGTGCTTCCGGCACGAATGTGGTTTCCAAAATTCTGGCAGAGTGAATTGCGTCATGGTGCTGTTTTTTTTCCAAGACTGTGCTCAATTGACCCTACTATACTGTATAGTCAACAAAATCCGAAACAAACGATGCGCATACGCGAAATAAAACATAAAATGGCGACAATTTACACATCACACCATGTATATAAACATTATCATATATACATACGTACCTTCATACATTATATATATATATATGATGCGGATGACTGTATTTGTGTATGCGTGTGGAGTGCAATTAGTAGTCATGTCAACAACCATGCATGCATGTAAAGAAACCGAGTAGACGCATAAAAATATTTTCTTTTAAACAGCATTAAAAGATAGACAATGAATCACGTTTCGCTATAGTATTACATTCCCGCTTGGATTCAGTGACACTGATGTACTTTAAAATATTAATTCTATAAAAAAAAACAACAAATTTCTTCACTAAAAATGTATCTAATAAACTTCGTTTCATCGCCAGAGGCTGTTTTGTGAGTAAATTAATAACATACCAGTCTCAATAAGGCCGCATTTTGCGCACTAGAACGACAGACAAGAGACAATGAGACATTGGTAGAGTATGAGAGATGTATGGACTCAAGTATATAATATATCTAGATTTTAATGTATTGATGGTGCAATATCTATCTATGTATCCATCTTTCCGTCTGTCTGTCAATCTATCTATCTATCTATCTATCTATCTATCTATCTATCTATCTATCTATCTATTGATCTATCTACGTATATATATATAGTGAATTTAAATGTTTATTATAAACAATAAATCAATCATTATCACTTACAGCTGTTTCAATTAATACTCAGTGAATTCATTAAATATTAAATTCATACGCCCTCAGCATAATATCTTAAGAGAGAAAAACACACATAGAACGTACCAGCTCATACACACTACGATATACACACATGCACACGTACAAACACATATCGGGTTATTCTGCATGCACCTAAGTGTTCCGTATATAAATGCAAATGCTGAAACACAAAAATATGAAATAAATTATATATTCAAAAATAAAAAAAAATAAATTCTTAACTGGTATTGATACTTTAAAACAAATGCTATTTTATTAATTCTCTAGCTATTATAAATGCGATTTATATAAGCATAAGTTTATTCCTACACCAGTATTGCAGACGCACATACACACAAATAAATATGCATCCACGCACACAGAGACACACACGCACACACAGAGGGACACATACATATATATAAAGATAAATATTGGATCATCCCATAAATTATGCGTTTTTTCAATTGCATGAAGGTAGTAATTTCACATTGTCCTTATTCTTAATGCAAGATTTTAAGAGTTCCGTTCCATCATTTTAACTGTTATTTTTTAAAGCTATAATGGAAGTTTCAAAGTTGCATCTTCGGCACATTTTGCTGTATGAACTCAATAAAAGCAACAACGCAACGGAATGTGTGAGGAATGTTATTGCAGTATATTTGGATCGGACAATAAGCCTAAGCCAGTATCAACAGTGATTTCAGGAATTCCGAGACGGAAACTGCAGCCTAGAAGACGAACCTCATTCTGGAAGATCTGTAGAGCTTGACGGGGACGTTCTGCAAACCCTGTGGAACAAACTCCTATCGTAAATCTTGAGGAACTAGCAGAGAAGATTGGATTTGGGCAGTCAACCATTTATCGACACCTATGTGCCATCGGAAAAGTCTGCAATTTGGGTCAATGTGTTCCTCAAAAACTTTTCGAGTCTAATGGCGTGCAGAGAGTGAATGTGTGCTCTTCTTTGGTGTCACGTCTCAGGAATAAACCGTTTTTGGACCGAAGGGTCACTGGAGACGAGAAATGTGTTCTCTAGAAAAAAGGTCAATCCAGGCTAAAGCAGGTCTTCACACGAGTGAGGTGCTGTTATCCGTTTGATGGAATGTAAACGCTTTAATCCACATGAACTTTTAACCCCAAACCCAACGATAAAAGAGGATATCTCTTGTCAGAATCTTCTGTAGATTAAGTCAGTACGACCATCTTTGCGTTCCTGAGCAAGAGTGTACTTCCATCAGGATAATGCTCGACCACATACACCGAGGTTGAAATTCGAAAGGCTGGAACAGCTTGAATGGGAAACAAGGCATTACCCACCATATTCGCCAGACATTGCCCCATCTGATTATCATATATTCTGTAGTCTTCAAAATCATTTGGAGGGGAAAAAAGATGCATTCTGTAAACGAGGTCAGAACAGTACTGGCGGAGTACTTTTCTTCACGGACAAGTGAATTTTGGAAGGAAGGCCTTGCAAGTCTAACAGATAGGGGGAAGAGCATTGTAGAAAAGGAAGTAGAGTATATTTTCCATTAAAAATGAAATTTGTTTATCTAAATTTTGAAAAATAGAAATACAAAAAGCCGCATTATTTACGGATTACCCATTATATATGTATATACATATATACACCATTTTATATATATATATATATATATATATATATATATATATATATATATATATATATATATATATATATATATATATATATATATATATATATATATATGTATATGTATATATAGGCATATGTCTATGGGAATAACTAGTATATATATATATATATATATATATATATATATATATATATATACATATACATATACATTTGTGTATATATTAACATGTATATACACATATGTATATTTATGTATATAAGTATATATATATATATGTATGTACATATATACATGCATATATATACAAATATATAATTACATACATTCATACAAACACATATATATAAAGCGACAGACTGGGAGAGAGCTAGACAGATCAGAGTGAGAGAAAGTGAGATAGATTTATAGTTAAATAGATAGGTAGATAGGTAGATAGATAAATAGATAGATATAAAGATAGGCAGATAGATAGATAGATAGATAGATAGATAGATAGATAGATAGATAGATAGATAGATAGATAGACACACGTATAAAGTTTTTTATGGACGTATGCACACCTGTTTATGTAGCTATATACGTATGTATGTTTTTATAAATGTCACTCATTTAATACTATTAAACTTATTCGGTTGTGTTTTCGAGGAATTCTGCGAGTACATAAAATTTCTGTCGTAAAAAATTTGCTGGAAGCAAATTGGTGTGTATTCATGATAAATTTATTTACACAGACATCAGCCAAATTTCTTTACCTTGTTATCTTACTTCGATTTTTATACATTATATACTTTCAATATATATACTGACTCTGAAAGAAATGCACGCGCACACACACATATTCATACCTGTACACTTATATATATATATATATATACATATATATATATATATATATATATATATATATATATATATATATATATATATAATATACCTGTAGCTTGTCATTCTTTCTCCACTGCTAATCATACGGTCACTAATAACATACTGTATTCTAAAAAACCTTAGATGCATTTGAGCTGCAATTCTGAAGAAGTGCCATTCTAACGACTAACAATTTCGTAGTCTTCTTATTTTGGGCATTATGTATATATATATATATATATGTATATATGTGTGTGTGTGTGTGTGTGCGTGTGTATGTATATATATAATATAATATAAATACTATATATATATGCATATACGCATACGTATATGTACATACATTTATACTTATATATGCATATGTAGGGAGAGAACGTCACGAAAAGTGTGCAATTAAAAACACGAAGTACGCGTACATGGAACATGAATTATTCTTTCGAACATCGAAAAACGCAAATGAAAAACAAAACAAACTACATAAAGAACGATCCTTTATCAGTTGGATGTTTTTCTAGTCTCGGATTTCGAGCATTCAACAACAATATACACTTTCGATAAAACAGTTTATCGAAAGCAAATTAATTAAAATTTGGGATTTTGCAGAGGGTCAAAAATTGGGGATTTTGAGGAGGGTGGAAACACAAACAGGACTGTGAAAACAAACAGATAGGGCTGCTAAGCCTAAACGAGGTTGTGGTTGGGAACGCGTAAATGAAGCTTGGTCAGGAGACAAACAAGAGCACGTCTTGCTTGTTCCAGCTACAACGTAGAGAAAGAAACACAAGTTAAGAGAAGAAAGATGGCCGATGGTCACGTTGGAGCCATGTGAGCAAGGAGGTGGAGTGAGGGAGAGCGATTGACAGAGTAATAGGATAGAATAGACGGAGAAAAGGAGGTAAAAGTACAAGAGGGAGAAAGAGAAAAAATGAAACATTGAACGCCATGGATCCTCGTCCATGTAAGTTTTATCTTGATAATTCTGATCCACACTCTATATGTACGGTCTTTTTACTCAATCGTTTTTCTCTCTTATTGTTTTGCCTCCTCTTCTCCCACTATCCTATCCTATTACTCTGTCACTCTCTCTGCCTCACTACTCCTCCTTTGCTCACGTGGCTCCCAAATGACCATCGGCCATGTTTCTTTCTTCTCCTAACTTGTGTTCCTTTCTTTCTCTCCGTTGTAGCTGGAACAAGGAAGTCGTGTTTTTGTTTGTCTTCGATCCAAGCTTACTTTACACGTTCGCCACCACAACCTCGTTTAGGCTTACCAGCCCTTCCAGTTTGCGTTCACTGTCCTGTTTGTGTTACCACACACACACACACACACACATACATACATACATATATATATATATATATATATATATATATATATATATATATATATATATACTTTGATTTATTTTGTAACAGTGATCTCGAACGGCATAAATCTGTAAATAACGGCGCGTAAATATTGTGATAAATGTTCCTTTGGATAGAAAAGTGTTAAGGTTGCCTGTGGGACAGGAACCCGTATTTCCGGTAAACATGAAAGGCATTGTGCCAATGAAATAAAGCAATACTTGAATCTTTTTCAATTCATTTAGCAACACATTTATTCTTTTCCTGCGAGATTTGTAAGATTTTTGGCATCCTATGAATTCATAAATTTCTAGAGAACTTTAAGTAATTTCTCTGTTGGGACAGAATATCTCAAAGCATGAATAGCTATAAATAATAGTTTGTAAATTTAGGAGTAAAACTCTCTTCGAATACTAAAAGCCGAAGGCTGTCTGAGGGGCTGAAATCAATCGTAGAGCTGAACCATTAGACAAAACCAATTATTTGCATTGGACACCCTATTTTATAAATATTCTGACGAGCGAGAAAAATAATACATATATATATAAAAGAAAAATAAATCGTGTTAGAAAATGCTAAAATAATTTTTATCATGAAATACATTTTGTAAAGGTTTGTACCGATTTCAGTCTTTTCGAATTTTATCAACTAACAGTAAGGCAAGAAAAAACACATTGTAGAAAGAATAAAATGAAACGTTTCGGAGATATTTCCATAGTCTTTAAATAGGTAGGACGTTTTCCATCTCTCTCTCTCTCTCTCTCTCTCTCTCTCTCTCTCTCTCTCTCTCTCTCTCTCTCTATCTATCTATCTAATCTATCTATCTCTATCTGTCTCTCTCTCTTTGTGAGACCTCAGTAGGTAGTAGCAGATTTGAAGAAATAGTATTTATGGGTGCAGATAAATGTTTGGTTATGAAGTTTGATGGTTTAAGAAGCAGCAGACAAGGAAGGAGACGGCGAAGAAGAAGAAGAAGAAGAAGAAGAAGAAGAAGAAGAAGAAGAAGAAGAAGAAGAAGAAGAAGAAGAAGAAGAAGAAGAACAGCAACAAAGAAAAGAAAAAGACGGCAGTGGTATGACCCAATAGTAGAGCTTATACCACTCCCGTCTGATAACACACAAGGTCCTACGGTGTTATGTGGAGCTCGTTCTTCTCACTTTCGATGCGACCGTATTAAACATTTGCTTTTACATCCATGTAGAGGAGAATCAAACCTCCATGCGACTAACGACTAGAAAATTGAGTAACTTTTAATACATTATCAAACCACAAAATTCAAAGTCTTAAAGAAACTTTGTATTTGTTAATATCATGTAATTGGCCAAAATTAAACAGACGTGGTTGTGTGGTAAGATGCTTGCTTCGTAACCACATGGTTCTGAGTTCAGTCCCACTGCGTAGTACTTTAGGAAGTGTCTTCTACTATAGCATCGGGCCGACCAAAGCCTTGTGAGTGGATATGGTAGATGGAAACTGAAAGCACGACGTATATATATATATGTATATATACGTCGAGAGACAGATACCTGTGTATGTGTGTATGTGTCTTTTTGTCTGTTTTTGTAGCACCAGCACCGCTTGAGAACCGGTGTTGTTGTTTTTGCGTCCCCGTAACATAGCTGCTCGGCAAAAGGGACAGATAGGATAAGTACCAGTTAAAAAAAGTCTTGAGTCTATGATTTCTCCGATCCCAACCCTTCAAGCCAGTGACCCAGCACGGCCGTAGTCAAAATGACTGAAACAAGTAAAAGATAAGATATATATACGTGCGTAAACGTGTGGCTGCAGATACATATACGTGCCTATACGTGTGGCTGCAGATATGTATATAATTATACCTTATGTATGTATATCACTGAAAATGGAACCCACCACAAAATGCTAATTTAGTTCGTTTACTAACAAAGATATGCTGTGCAGAATACGACACTATTTTTTAATAAATATTTCGTGGATTCCTATTCCTTTTCATAGATTACGTAATTTAATTATTCAAGCAAAAGTATGGCTTTCCATATTAGGATGTTTATACCTGTGTAAAAAATGGATACGTAAATGCTTCTACATATATATTTACATTCATTTCTTTATTGAAAATTATCTGATGTCTAAGGAACACGATTATTGTAACAGTAGAAATAATAGAAAATTATGGTAGTAATGTTATGCTAAAATAGTTATTATAATAAAGATAGAAAAATAACAACAACATTATAGCTAATAATAATATTGACGCCGAAAACAACAGTAATAACAACTATACTACTACTTATATTTCCTTTCATCTCGAATCCTAAACAATATATATATAAAAATAATAAATACTTTAGGAAGTATGCGTAAATTTATTTGCAGCTTATTATTTTCATACTGAGAATGGGAAATTGATTTGAAGTATACAATATTATATATTACTTTTTTTTTTAAATATAAAACTAGAAATAGAAAACGAGTATAGAGAAATCTGTAGCTGCCTTTTTACCGACTGATGTCTGCGCATATATATATATATATATATATATATATATATATATATATATATACATAATGGGGATTTTAATGCAATTATTTTTTTTTAATGTTAGGTGGTTGCGTTTGTATTACAAGTTTTGCTGGTACTTTACCTAATTATATTCGATCGAACAAATATTTTCATGTGTGTTGTGTGATTTAGTTTAGATTTAATGCAGAGAAAATTTATAGAGCAATGGAACAGACGGGTGAAACAAAATGCAACGTAAAACCGTTTTAGATAATGACACTATCGACGTCTATATAAGGTATTAGAAACTAATAAAAGTTATATATTGTATATAACATACTTGGAAGATATATATTGCTTTTCTGATAACTAATTTTCTGTTTACATATGGAGAACATTTAAGACAGAATAACACCTTATTTAACGTTAAATATTTCTTATTTAGCGTTAGAAGTTAACTAAGTTTAGCCTATTCGTCATATATCCGTTACATAATTTCATTTAAACAGTACTCTTCTATCTCCATCGATATGTTAGTTGTTGAAATATTAATTTTTGTTGTGTGTCTATATGGGTACACAAATATGAGCCTAGTTTGTTATTGTTGAATTGTTGTACTAAAACACTATGCCAAGGAATTCTAACCCTCCAGATACTGCCTCTTTTATCGTTTTCGTTTGAGTACTACAACTGTTTGACCGATGGTATTGGGTGATACTTCATCTGATTGAGACAGCCTTCTCCGCATCTATACGTATATCATATTGAATCATTCATGTTCATACAAAAAACCTTGCTATGGCTATATGGCTATACGAATTGAAAGGAATAAATCAACCTCCCCCCCCCCTTTCAACAAACAACAATACCTCGGGCACGTCTGCTTCACACATGCTAATTATGCAACGTCAAAACTGGTGTAAAACTTAAAGGAGTTCGCCCACTCCAGCAATGTTAAATGTTTAGCTAACACGTGTTTCTTAAGACTACTATTCGTTGTTCAAGTAATGAAAGTATTACAAGGACATTGATAATTTTTAATTACTTAATCTTAGCAAACTCTGATAGTAGTGACGTCTGGGTTGAATATTGATCGCATCATCTTCTGATATCACACTTCTCAGTCTTTTAACCCTTGCAAGTATTTCTTTACAATCCCATTGGCTTTAATTTTGTACTCCACAATTTCTTCTAAGAGCTGTATTTCCCAGTGTGTAGCGTATATTCATCGCATCTATAATGGCCTTTGAGAGACGGTGTTAGTACCCTATTTATAATTTTCATGTGCTTTCTAAACCTTTCAGTTCGAATAGCGAGACATCTTGAAATTAAGATACTTATATTATTTTAAGAAAAAGATTTTAATATTTGCCTACAATGTGATACATGTTAGCATTCTTTTCTATTGTACCATCTCATTTATTTGTTTGGAATACTTTTTTGTTTGTAATTGTTTCATTTATTGTCTGTATTTATTTTAATTCATTCTGACTCGCGTTAAGTTGTTTTCTTCCCATTGTAGATTTGACATAAATGTCTAAACCTCGTTCTCATTGTTATAACCTACTGTTACAACAGCAACACCACCAGCAACAATATAAGCATTAACATCATGCAGCACAATAACAAAACCCCGCTCCTTAAAGCCACGACGATATAAATAAAAGCATCACTAACATCAGCAAACTAATCACCAAACCACAAATCATATGCTTCCTCTTCAGATCGTTCATGTATTTCTCGCAATGACAGCGATGAAGATGAAAATTGGAAAAGTGTTACCGTAGGAATGGATGGGAAGTGGAAAGATGTCAAAAACTAATATACTATTGTAAACATCATGCGGATTCCAACTGATGGGACTTGATGGAAATCTAATATTAACACGAACACCACCTGCAATAACGCCAACACAAACAATACCAATGCTGAAAACTCTATAAGCACAATGTAATCTCAATCGAAAATACAACAAATCAAAACCATCGGGAAATCCAACGAAGAGACATAATGCCCAGCATAGATACAATGAAGATTTTATGTACATTATACATAAAGGGGCAATCGTTTCACTAAATGAATGCATCACATCTAACAAATAATATAGGAACTCGCATTTACAGTTCTTAACAACGACACGAGAAATTTCTAACAGGATAAAAACAATATATCTCACCGGGGTGGCAGATTTTCGAAGGACATTTATTAAAAGAGTAAAAGGTCGGAGGGATAAACAATAATGCGCGGGAAGGAGGGATAACCAATTTTTGTATCGGAATATTTTGAAATAACCCGTCTCAATATACCTCACATGGTACTGGGTTCAATCCCATTGTGTGACATCTTGAGAAGTTTAGTGGTTTCTAATGTAGTCTCGGGCCGACCAATGCCTTGTGAATGGATTTGATAAAATAAGTATCAGGGTTAAAAAAATAAGTACTAGAGTCGTTTCTTTCGACTAAAGTTCTTCAAAGTGGAGCCCCAGCATGGCCGGAGTGTAATGATTGAAACAAGGAAAAGATAAATGATACCCACCCCTTTCTTCCAGCACGACATTACTTAGGCGTAGGAGTGGCTGTGTGGTAAGTAGCTTGCTTACCAACCACATGGTCCCGGGTTCAGTCCCACTGCGTGGCATCTTGGGCAAGTGCCTTCTACTATAGCCTCGGGCCGACCAAGGCCTTGTGAGTGGATTTGGTAGACGGAAACTGAAAGAAGCCCGTCGTATATATGTATATATATATGTATGTGTGTATGTGTTTGTGTGTCTGTGTTTGTCCCCCCAACATCGCTTGACAACCGATGCTGGTGTGTTTATGTCCCCGTAACTTTGCGGTTCGGCAAAAGAGACCGATAGAATAAGTACTAGGTTTCTAAAGAATAAGTCATGGGGTCGATTTGCTCGACTAAAGGCGGTGCTCCAGCATGGCCACAATCAAAAGACTGAAACAAGTAAAAGAGTAAAGAGAGGAAATGCTTAACGGTATTTCGCCCGTGGCTACGTTGTAAGTTCAAATCCTGCCGAGGTACACTTTGCCATTCATCCTTTCCGAGTCGACGATAAATTAAGTACCACTGAAGCACTGGGATCGATATCATCGACTTTTACCTTCCACCAACATTGCATGGCCTTGTGCCTTCAGTAGAGGGGATTCTTCTTCTTATTATTATTATTGTTCGTCGATTATCCCTATAGGTAATCCTGTATCATGAGGGCTACATCTTTATCATGCACCACCAATTTTTAGATCTTTGTATACCATGTATATGCCCCCTCCATTTCGTTCTATACCGTGTATACTTACCTTTAAAACAAATTTATAATTCGTTTATAATTTCATTATATATAAACACCCACACCTTGTCTCTGTCCTTGTAATGTTCTCCTCATCTTTTGCACTGATGGCAAATAAATGAAAACATTATTATCATTATTATTATCATTATTATTGTTATTACTTTTGTTATTATTATTATTATTATTATTATTATTATTATTATTATTATTATTATTATTATTATTATTATTAACATCACCATCATTCTCTTTCTTAATTACACGAGAGGAATAATAGCGTGTATGCATACGTTACGAGAGAGTTAATTATTTTCCAGGAACAAATGTTTACAATCCATTACTACATAATAATTGTTCTCAAGTAATACATGGCATTAGAAAGAAAAGGATTTCTGCTGTCTGTTTGATTTAGGAGGACTTAAATATTGAAGTGAGAGAGTGAAAAAGAATGGGAGTAATGGAAATTCGATTGCCAGGTTCAGTGTGATGTTTATGGGGTGCAGCTGGATTAGAAGCGTTCATTTGTGCTGTTTATAATAGTAAGAAGAAAATTTGATTTATTCATTGTCCTTTTTCTTTTGAAGTTTTTATCGGTTTCGGCTATACTGCTTCATTTCAGTTTGCTTTGTCCTTTCATGGTGTCCGCATAGTAACATAATATTATATTTGAAGGAACTTATACTATTTCCCACGAGGTATGTGTATACATAAATACATATATATACATATACATATTTATATACATATATATATATATATATATACATATATATATATACATATATATATATATATATATATATATATATACATACACAAACGCGCACACATATACTCACATATATACCTATATGATATATATCTATGTATATATAATACATACATACATACATACATACACACACACATATATATATATATATATATATATATATATATATATATATATATATATATATATATATATATATATATATATATATATATATATATATATTATATATATATAATTTTGCAAGCGTGTATGTATGTGTAGTTTATGTTTGCGTGTGCTCAGATATATGTTATAAAAAGAAAATATAAAGAAAATGTTTGAAAGAACATTTGGTATGTTGTATAATAAAAAGAAGCGACAACGAAATTTGGGTTCCCTTTACATATTCATGATGTCAAAAACTTTGACCTCTGTCACGATGTGTCCCTCACTATCAAGTAAAACTGAAGCAAGTTAATTTTTTATGAAAAGAAATTTGTTCTATATTGACTTGTTTTTCCTGTTTCAGATTATATATTTTCTTGACGAAATACAATCACTATAGCAAAAATGATTCTTTCGCTTGGCGTATAATATGCAAAATAAACACATTATATCCACATTGCACCCTACTGCCTTGAAAAAAGGAAACATTGATTCTCGCAGTTCAAAGTAAATTGTTTGAGCATTAAGTGATAGAAGAACATCAGATTATGGGGTTATGGAAATTGACACGCTTTGAGAGCGATGTACCTATGATTAAATAACAATTACGAATCTGAGACAAAGGATATTCGCTGTTGTGCTTAGCGTCGTCAATGGCTGCATTTGATATCGGCATTTGTATGCAATAAAGAATTAACTGGGCTTTTACAAACATTTTTTAGTGGATATAGTAAAGCTTTCAAACTTTAAAAAGAAAAATGCTTTCATTCCGATGTTGAGTACTTGGTGATTATCAAACATCCTGGCACACACACACACGTACCTCTAGGTGCATATACAAGTACACATACTTACATATATATATGAATGCATGTTTATATATATATATATATATATATATATATAAGCGCAGGAGTGGCTGTGTGGTAAGTAGCTTCCTTATCAACCACATAGCTCCACTGCATGGCACCTTGGGCAAGTGTCTTCTACTCGGGCCGACCAAAGCCTTGTGAGTGGATATGGTAGACGGAAACTGAAAGAAGCCCGTCGTGTATATGTATGTATATGTATGTGTGTATATGTTTGTATATATTTGTATGTCTGTGTTTGTCCCCCCAACATCGCTTGACAACCGATGCTGGTGTGTTTACGTCCCCGTAAACTAGCGGTCCGGCAAAAGAGACCGATGGAGTAAGTACTAGGCATCCAATGAATAAGTCCATGGGGCGATTTGCTCGACTAAAGGCGGTGCTCCAGCATGGCCACAGTCAAATGACTGAAACAAGTAATATATATATATATATATATATACATATGTACACACACATATCCAGCTGGTTTATAAAAAATCACATATACATATATATATGCATGTATGTTTGTGTGTGTGTGTGTGTGTATAATCCAAACGCCTTATCTTTCTTTCGTTTGATATGCACGTGCGTATTATCTTTTACTACGAATGTCTGAATGTCGAATGTGAAGACGCTAGTTAAATTATGAATTACATATCGGATAGAATGTAAATGATACAACAGAATTTCCACCCAAAACAAGTAAAAAAAAATAACATTAAAAATTCAGTTAAAGAATATATAAGTTAACTTTAGAGAGTAATACCCATTTTTTGTCCACTGATATATCATATTACGATTAAATTCCAAATCAGGTGTATTAAAAATTATAATCTATGGAATGATCAATTGATATGCATGTTTCTTGAAATATCAGCTAGAAATTAATCCTCACTATCTTAAATCTATATTTATCGATAGAAATCCGCAGCCCCATCCTTTCATTAGCGTCTTGCCTCAATTCCATTGTAAACACTTCCCGCCAAACTTGCAATAGGCAATAATCCTAATGAAAGTATTCGTTTCTACTCTAGGCACAAGTGCCGACATTTTAGGGGAGGGGGACAGTCGATTATATATATACATATAATAATAATTAATATTTATGTATACGTACATATGTAGACAAAATGCTTGCATGTCATGTGTGTGTGTTTATATTGAGAAAATGATGTTCATGTATATTGGTGAGTCTCTAGGTATTTAGGTGAGTATAAACATATATATGTTATGTGCAGCATGAGGTTTTATGTGTTTGCACGACTGCAAGCATATATATGCTAAATTGCGTATTGATTACAGGGGCACCTCTGCATCAGTGGTTTATGAATGAGTAAATAAATAAGTAGTTTTCTCTGTCTAATATGGTCGTCACTTTTAATATTCTTTCTCGATATTTGCGTGTTATTGTATGTATGCATAGAAATATTATGCTGTTTTTGTGGTGCTATAAGCAAACAAGGATCTTCAATTATTTTTGTTATTTTCTTCATTCCTATTATTCTTCACCGTTGTTTGCAGCACCTTCCTAATTACTAATTTACCAATTTATTTGTTTCGTTCTCCATCAATTTCTTTCACACATTTCTATGAAATTACAGTTGCACATTTCCAACAATCCTTCGAAGGATGACTCGATCCAAACGTATTTTATTTACATGCTATGACATTTTCAAAACGTATTTTGTTCTAGCAATATTCTACGGGTTCCCTTAAAGGCTAGTTATATTTTTCTGTCAAGACCTGAAATACATTAATAGTTTAGGAGCAATATATCTTCCTATAGGTGTATAATCGTTATGCATATATCCATTTCTTATTAAGCCGATGTACCAGATCGGTATTTTTATTAGCAATTCGTTTCAGTTGTAATACGGAATATATCCGCAAACGGTTTTTGTATTCTTGCATGAAATAATTATTAAGTTACGGAAAGTACTGGACAACTTCTAGCTGACTACTTAACAATTAAATTCTTCCGGATGACTGATATACATAGACCGCATGAAAGCACATTTCAATACCGACGGAACGCGGCAGAGTAATGTTAATGAGCACCTTCCCATTTTTATAGTTGAGAAACATAATAAGCAAGGTTATACCTTGAAATTTTTTGAAAAGTTTCGTGAGTGATTATGTTATTTTAATCAGTTCACCAAATCTAAGAAATAATGTGAAGTATGTGCAATAAATGGGCATTCTAAGCATGTGTAGCAGATTAAACATTAATCTATCAATAACTCAGCGAAGGATACATTCATATATCTTTCACGAGTTAAGATGTATTTAAAATTTACTTCCTATTTACGTATATATCATTCAACTACGGAAGTACTTGAATAATATTCTCATCATTGAAATACAGTAGCGGTTCAATAATATTATTAAGGCCGTAATTTACTCACACGCTGCATCGTCAGAGCTTTGTCGCTAATTCAGTTCTTAACCAAATGGAAAAGTGTTAACAGTTTTGAAGAAGTCTGGTCCCTTGCTACATTTTGGCATAAGACATTTGTGATTTGGTCCAGCAGAAAAAATGTTTACATCAAACTTTGTAACAACGTTATAGGAGAGTAAGGAACGCCTCCAATGAAGTTTAGATCTAAATAACTTTTTTTTTTCAATTTTAAAAGAAAAACATATTTATCGTAGCTTCAATGATAGAAGAAATCTTGAAGAATTTCATAGTTTTGGTCCCATGCAACAAAAATTTGTATCAGAAAAGTGGTTAGGTAAAATATCATGAAAAAACTTTAGGCAAACAATTGAATTTAAGTTTAATTAACTTTTTTAATTTAAAAACAAACTATATTTTAATTAAGCTGAAATGATAGAGCGCAGTTCGAGGAATTTCATGGTATCATTCTCAAAGAATGAAGTTTGAAAAGAAAAAATGTTATGAGTGCTTGTTTCTCAAATTTTAGGGTGATAATATAGTTCTATATTTGTTTATGTATTTAGTTCTATAAGGGGACTTTTAATATATGTCACTGGCATCATTGAGGTAAGGGAAAATTTATCAACGTCACCGCTAATTCACAATTAGTTTAATTACATCATCTGTATTAATTATTGTAATTATATCATGTAAACAGAGTTTCGTAATATATGAGTCGAGAAAGTTTAAAAAGAAAAAAGTTATGAGTGATTGTTTCTCAAATTTGAGGGTGATAATATATTTCTATACATTTTTTTATGAATATAGTTCTATGAGGAGACTTTTAATATATGTTACCGGCATCATTAAGGTAATTTTCAATAAGGTAAAATCTTAAATTATTAATTGACACGTTATTAATTAGCATAAAAGCATAAAACATGGATTACTTAGAAAAGTGCGAGCAAGAGAAATAATATTCTTAAGATTATAAACCTAGAAAAGTACAGGACATTATTACACTTGGAAAAGTTCAGGATAACTTATTACATCTGGTAAAGTACAGAACAAAACAAATTTCGCATAAGAGATTGCAGCTAAGAATAAAATTTGAATATTAAAAATTATTTGATTTTAATTTACAAAGTAGCTTTATAATTAAAAAGGTACCATCATTTTGTTAAAATACTGACACAGTAGAAGACTTAAAAATGAGAGCCAGAAGTACCAATAGAGCTAAAGTTTTATGCATAGTAGATTAGTATATATGGTAGGCAAATTCATTATGTACAAAATTGGCAATAGGTCAAGATTAAAAATATGAAGTCTTGGCAATGGTTTAGGCAATAACGCAAGCAAGATGAGGACAAATATCCATCAAATGTAAATAATGTAAACAATGTACGTAATTGGTCATCTCTTAAATATAGAACTGCATATCACTAGCATTGAACATAATAAAATGGTAATACTTCCTTTCTGAAGAAAAGCCATTATCTACTTGATCATCAAATATATCCTCAATTGAATATTTCTGAATTCAAAAGTGTCTTAGTATTACCTCAAGAGATAACCCCATTGTGGACATTGACCGTTATACGGCTACTCCAAATAAAAAAGCAAATATTTTATATTTGACATCTGTGTTTGATATGCTTCTGTCAACCTTCTTTTCAAGGGAAATATATTTCGACCAATTGAATATGACTGTCATTGCAAATGTAAAAGAAATATATTCAGACGTTAGGAAGTTGGTTTTCTACGTTATGCATCGATACTTTGTGGAAGAGAGCAGTAGAGACCAGCAGGGACCAGCAGGGACCAGAAGAGACTAGCAACATTATTGTCCTTTTTTCTACAAATCATGACAATTATATTCTAGACTTACAAGTGATTAGAATTACTATTAATGTATATATATGCATGCATCCATGCATGCACACACACACACACACACAACACACACACAGACACACACACACACACACACACACACACACGAACACACACATGCATACCTACATAATAACTGATGTTATTTTTTCGTGCTAGAATATTAATCCGTCTGAATACGTACGCATACGTTCCTCTGACATTGTTTTATACACAATTGGTATTTCCTTGACCCAAACTTGGTGCTTTATTATTTAGGCACCTGACACACTTAAAACCTGAAGTATTTCACATATCTCACACACACGGACACGTATATATATATATATATATATATATATATATATATATATATATATATATAAATGTATATGTATATATACATACACATGTATATGCATATAATATACATACATATATATATATGTATATATATATAAGCACCCACATACATATATATATATATATATATATATATATATATATATATATATATATATACATATTTTCAGACATATGTACATACATATAACCACACGATAGTTTTGTATACGATAGTTGTCTTCATCCTCAGGGGTGATTCTTTGGCCCTGGGCTATAGCAGAAATCTCTTCCCAAGGTGTCTGATAGGAGAAATTAAAAACCATTTGCTTCCAAAGTTTTATTCTTCACAGCCCATCTATGTCAAGAATTGTTTTCCTACTTTCTCTCCCGGCCTTGGTCACAACATTACGTAGACGTAATTCGTCTAGGTTTCAAATCTGATATTGTAGTGGCAACATAATACTTTATAATTGTGGATTTACTGCTGTTACTTCATGTCCGTGTATCTTCTAAGCTACCTTTATTTCTCCTCTTCAGTAGTGTCTTCAGTAATCCGCCCTCAGTCCATTATTCTAATGTGTAATATTTCTGATACTAACACATCTGTGATGTTCTCTGCACTGCTGAATGTCCACGTTCCCGACAACAAGCGTATCATTGGTTGTACTAAAGTGTTGTTAGTTTTCATTTTGTGATCATTTAGATAACCATCACAGACACATTATCTGCATGGAAACGGCACTACTGTATCCTACATATATTTCCTAGACTTCTGATTTTCGATGAACCAGTAAATCTTTAAAACTCCAAGTTAATGTTATCTCTCAGAATCTTTATAAGAAGTTGTACATGAAAACGTAAATGTCAATTCCCCCACTTCTATCAGTGAACGATGTAGGAAAGATATTGTCTGATTTATATCTAAAAGTTACTTCTCTCTATTCACTCTCTTCTCTAAGTGAAACCACATCGAATACATCGTATATGCGCTAGATTTGATTAAGTAATATAGCAAGCAAATGAAGATGTACGCAAGCAATTTTTATATCAACGATTATCACTGCATCATGCTGGCATCCACGGTATATCCTTTTCTGAAGACGCAGATTTTTATTTCAAGTGCCAAAATTTTACAGAAATCGTTCTCCTAATTATATATTTTTTCTGTGCCTTATTGCCCAATAATTAGTCGCAACCGACGTTAATAGCTTCACTTGGAAATGAAACCATTTATTTGTATAAGCGGGATATCAGGTTTTGAGTACGCTACCTTTAGTATACATTGGTGAGCAGGAGTTAGCTTGACAGTATTTTCTTCTGAAGGCAATTAATATATATCGTCTGTCTTTGGAAAATGATTGATACATGGTTCAATGATAGTATAGATGAGAATTCACCCACATAACAATGATAGTATAGATGAGAATTCACCCACACAACGTCTAAAGACGCTACCTTCACTATTGCTCACGTTCAGGACCACCAAATTCCCGTCTGGGTCCCGGAAGATCGACTCTACCTCGAGATCACTTTTTTTCCTAAACAGCATTGTAACTCCACCTGCTAATTCCCGGCCGACTAAGTGATGCAAAGATCTGGTAGTCGTCGAACATGGGGACCAGTGCGCGTGTATTGGAAATTACGGTCTAACTGACAGCAATTATATCCAATTCTAGAGACCTGAAGTGGTTGAGCAGGTGATAATAATATTAATAACAACAGCAACAATAAGAAGAAGAAAAATAAAAAGGAGAAGAATGATAACAAAAATAACAATTTGATAATAAACAAAACAACGAAAATTTAACACTCAGAGTGTAATATGTGGGAACGTATTATGTTTGCAATAAGATAGAAGGTAACAATTCTATAGCAGTCTGAATGGGAAGATGTCGATATAAAATTTTATATTTGATGCTAAATGAAGAAGAAATCAGGCCTAAGAAAATTGATGTATGTATTTGGTATTCAGTACCTAGAATCCGACATAGAAAGATTATTCTTACTAGAAATATGTGAAGGTAAAATGCTCAACTGTAAAATCTCTGCTGAAGGACTACTAATTAAATAATTTAGAGAAAAAGAAAAAAAGTGTAATGCAATTAGATACCTAATAAAAGTAAAAAGAGGTTCCGTCGTCACACAAGATAACAATCATAGAATATATGTTAACATATCAGACACTTGTGGTTATAATAGAGAAACAATGTTAGATGTTAACATAGCAATAAAATCTAAGTAAATTTGGGTTACAGAATATTGCTTTAAAACGATAGCAAGAAAAGTAGTTTGGTAAAAACTGAAAAGATTGAATACAAGAGACACAGATAATAAAATACCACTACGTTGAATGGGAAGAATAGCTGTCAAAACTCAAATTGAATGAGTTTGATTGTGGCCAGGTAAAAAGAAAAACAATGCAACAAAACCTTAAAAACAATATCAAGGAAAACTCACACTGGAAAATAGCCACATAACGTAAGGAAGCAGAATATTGTGAGCAACTGCAGAATAAAATCAAGTGAGAGACATTAGATCTTTTCTGCCCATTCGTTCCGAAGAATACACATAGACGTAGGGCTATCATACACTCAAATTAGGGCAGTATTGCGAAGTACGGACAAAGTGAAGTTGTATAAATATACATTAGAAAAAAAAAAAAACAAGTGGCAATGCAAAAAAAGAAAGCTAACACAAAACTGACCATAATCTAGAATATACCAATTAACACAAATATTAGTTTCAATCCAAATAAATTGATCGGATAATTATTTCATTGAACACCATTGACAGAATGACAGAAGGTCTGCGTAGACGTTACGTGCCTTTACATGCTTAAAATCCTCAAGTCCTGATTCCCTTTTAGCGTCCCGTAGTAGAATTCAATGTATCTTAGTGGTTTAAATTTGACGAAGCACATCCATATTTAGAACTCAACGGATCCGATTCCTTACACAGAAAAAAAGATGAGTGGTATTATACAACGGCTGGGCTGGTAAGGTAGTTTATTTATAGACATCGAAGTGGGTGAAACAATATATGGTCTAAGGTCGATCTGACATCAGGAATTTAGCGCTGCAACAAAAGCCACGACGCCTGTTATACGACGCCCTAACAAAATATACAATTCGTCCACTTAGCTACTAGTTTTTCTAGGGTTCGTTTTAAAAGAAAAGGAAGAAAAATCTATAGTTATACACACACAAAAATAGATAGAATGTAGAGATCGAGAATAAAAAGAAATCATTCTATGACAGGAGCTTAGGAATCATTTTCAAACTCTTACATAGAAATAAATGCGCGCTTGTGTGTGTGTGTGTGTGTGTGTGTGTGTGTGTGTGTGTGTGTGTGTGTGTGTGTGTGTGTGTGTGCGTATGTGTGTGTGTCTGTGTGTGTGTGTGTATCTGTTGAGAGTTTGCAGATATGCTTGCGCTGCACATAGCCTGCTCAGAGTTACTTTCGATGTTGTAGAAAACATAAAATAAATGTACAAGCTTTCTAGGACTCAGATCACCACTATAGATACCAGCACTGAAAGAAAAAAATAAAGATATTTGCGATTAATAAGTAAAAAAACATTGAAGAATATAGAATTTTTAATTTTACGCTGTTCTAATAACGATATATCAGAAATTAGAAGAAATGATTACCATTATTGGGAGAAATGAAATTTAAATTTGTCCTATATTTCGAATATAAGCAATATGTATATAACAAATCGTATTTCTACTGAAAATTCACATAGTATACATAAGAGTCTAGAGCATTTACCCCCATGAACAATAACCCCCAAGGACAATTACCCCTGAAGACAACAGATTATGATTTAAAACTTCTTAATATATTAGAGAGGGGGTAATTGATCAAGCGGGGTAATTGTCCTAGGGGTAGTTGTTGTCGGGGGGGGGGGGATTTGTGTCCTAGTGGAGTAATCGTCCTGATACGATATATAATACTAATTTGGTCTCCTGTATAGAAATTACTCATTGGATGATCATTATTCTATCTCAATTAGGCGGCGAGCTGGCAGAATTGTTAGCGCGTCGGGCGAAATGCTTAGCGGTATTTCGTCTGCCACTAAGTTTTGAGTTCAAATTCCGCCGAGGTCGACTTTGCCTTTCAGCGTAGATAAATTAAGTACCAGTGAAACACTGGGGTCGATGTAATCGACTAGTCCCCTTCCACCAAATTCCAGGCCTCGTGCCTGTCGTAGACAGCATTATTCTATTTCAAAAGAATGTGGAATGTATAATTTTTTTAAGACATTACTCAAAATGTCATATTGTTTTCTGTTCTATCTTCAAATTGTGGCAATTTTGGTCTTGGTATTCATGTCTCCGTGATTGATAGAATAAATACCTTTAAAATAAACAGCTTAATGATTAAATGCATCAATGTAGCTCCTGGCAAATAGGTAACATTGCCACTCTGACAATTCAGTATGTAAATTCTTAGCAAACAAGATCAGTGACCTACAAGGAGCGTGTACTTTTATAAAATGTTTCTAGTGATTGAATATTTGCTTATCGCAAATCTCATACTCACAATATACCAAATCAAAACTTGCTTGCTGTTGAGTATTTCTAAAATTGCATTTGTTCTAATAATGTTCCAAAGATAAATAGAAATTCCATTGATTTCTAGTCGATAATTTTATTTTTCGCATAGTAATAACTTTTACAGAATAAAAATAAAATACTTTTATCAAAGATTTTAAGAATTTCGTCTTATTTCTAGCTTCATATGTACATAATATCTGTCAGATTCAAAGCAAGCTAGAGCAATATTTCTTCTCTAATGATTTTCTTCTCCACTAGGCCACTGACGTTCATATTTCTGTCAGGGAAAACAATTCGCAAAATTATAATCTGATTAGGCTTTCATTTAAGATATTTAGAGATTAAATTACGTCTGTATTATATGCTGATTTCATCAACATTTTTATCGTCCATATTTCCCTCTCAAGAGTCTAAATAGTACAGTAATATTGATATATTCTTAACCAAGAGAAAGCCGGAGACGTCATAGCTCGGAGGAGATGATGTTGTTCAGCATAATAGTCAACCATGTGTATATTCTTCCTCTAATAATTTCGACTTCGAATTCAGCCAGGAGTGTGCACAGTGACTGTGGATGTATGCCTACCCCTGCAGCTTGCTACATTAAAGTACAGTAATAATAAAGTGACTACGAACATAGCCCTATTTATTTGTACTGAATAGAAGCTTTGATATAGTCTACAGAGCGTTAAGCAGATAAAATGCATTAAACATAGTCCAAATGGTCTGTAAAATCATTTTCTATGTCGCTGTTATTGTCGTTGGTTTCAAAGTCGTTGTTGTTTAGTTTGTTTAAACATATGTATGACTAACTAAAATTTCCACTGCGATTACTTACCACATTTCAGGTGAGGCTGAGTATTATCTAAGCTAATTTAGGCGACATTTAAGGTATATTTTGGAGAGTGAGAAACTTTGAGACTAGCCACGATAACAACGATCTATGCATTTATATACCTATATTATTCTTAAATGGTGGAGATAGAAATGTATACTGTTGTGTAGCTTATAATATTAAACCAGTCGATATGTAGCTTGAGGGAGAATTGCAGGCATATTGACTATATGGAACAAATGATATCGAGGCTTTCTTATTGAGAATTGAACGTATAACATTGGAGTTTCATGTATACTTAGTATATCATTGGAATATCAAAGTTTGAGCCATTTCTACGATTCTAAAGTAACACATAAATATAGAATACCACCCAAGCGATAGATGCAGTGGATCTAAATATTTTAACTCTTGTACTTTCCAAATTTATTTTCTTTGAAATATGTTGAATCATTTCTCCTTCACCAGTTTGGAAAGTTTTTGATTAATCTAAACTGACTAATTTATAGTGGCGTCAGGTTATATTGAAGATGTTGTGCCAACTGGCAGCTTCTGTACTGGATAATCATTATGAGCAATAGAGATACTTTGAATTACCGTTAATTAATTCCTTACAATCTCGGCCAAAAATCCTTAATTAAAGCTGATATTTACTCATATGTATTGCTCTTCAAGAATTTAAATAATATTTTGGAATGTATAAGACATTCACATGCATGTGAAAATGTGGTGTTGAATGTATTGATCGTATTATACTAATTTCTCTGTAGAAGACGTCAGAGGTTACGTAATACATTACAAAATAATACACACATGCAGACGCGCGCACACACACACACACACACACACACACACACACACACACACACACACACACACACACACACACACACACATATATATATATATATATATATATATATATATATATATATATATATATATATATATACATATATATCCAGCATGTACTTCAAGAATCGTACGATTGTTTTCTGAATTCACTGATTATTTACTATATACGCACATGTGACAGCAAGTACATGCATATATAAATATATATATATATATATATATATATATATATATATATATATATATATATATATATATATATATATATATATATATATATATATATATATATATATATATATATATATATATATATATATATAAATAATAAAATATGGGACAAGAACACAAACACTTCCAGACAGTTAGGTTATGCAAGAAAGGGACAAAACATCCAAATAGACGATACAAAGAAAACACGGACAGGTCTTTCGAAGTTTTTTTCTTCAGTCGTGATCCAAATTATCCTTGCAATTTCGGCTGGTTTTTCTCGATATTGCTCCAATCTGGCCAGCCCTTATGAAAAACTAAGCTTAGAGCATTAAATTCCTTGGAATAAAGCAGCGAAGTATATATATATATACTTAACTAAATTCCATATAGTTAGTATTCCAAATATTTCAAAGATGTATCATTAACAGATTGCCATAAGTAACCGAAAATAATTGCTTGTTTGTTGTTTCAGCCTTTCTCTGGTTGTTAAATATTTCACAGGAAAAGAAAGGGTGAGAATCTTTAAACGTAGAGAAATTATTTCAGATTTCTTTATGACTGAAACATTCGGATCGAATTTGATTCCTAAAAGTAAGAATATTTACTCAGTGAATTATCATATCATAGAATTAGAGGTAAACTTATAATGAAATGACATGAATAAATGCTCAAGAAATACGCGTCCATAATATGGATTCGTAATCATGTGCGAATATTTAAATATACACATATATTTACTAGTAACGTAAATCGTTAATTAAATAACTAACGCAATAAACAAAACATGCACCAAAATTGAAAGCTAATTAAAGTGTAATATATAAATTGGATAAATGAATAACGAAACGTATCATCTATAAATGATATATTTACAGTCAGCTTTTAAGCATGTGCCGACATTGAAGGATATGTATGTGTTTGTATATTTAGAAAATTTAAATTCTTATGTACATCCAAGTTTAAGTTTGGGCATTCGTCGTTCTTGTGGCAAACACAACTACGAACAGAGAAGATGGCCTTGAGGTCGACAATTTCAAATTAATGGAGACAACGTTCGTATATCGCTTGAAGAAATACAGCTAGATCTCATTCTGCCAACAAACAGTTTTATAATTAAATAACTGTATTTTTGGAAACCTACGTTGCGCCGAAACGATTGTAGCGAATAATGTATAAATGTCCAACCTTGCTCCTTCTTATTGACTCCAATTTCTTCAATACACACACACACACGCACACACACACACACACATGCACACACACACACACACACACACACACACACACACGCGCACACATATATATATATACATATATATATATATATATATATATATATATATATATATATATATATATATATATATATAATGGAGACATAAACATCGTTAAAGTTAGCCCTAAAATCCTGTATATGTCTCTATGAATATGAAATTGTACCTATGCTTTTATATATATATAGATGTATATACACACATACACACACATATATATGTGTGCGGGCTCGCGCGCGCGTGTGGGTGTGTATGGCTGTGTGTATATATAGAAGGATTTATACAACGCGAAGATGGCGGATAATAGGCTTTAATAGTTGTCCCAGCACATGTTTCTGCATTGCAACTCAAATTTCAATTGCTGAAGTGATATTCAAATACCATTATAGAAGAACGTTCTTTATAATAATAATACAGTTGAACGCCTTTCAGCAAAAGCTGCATGTGGGCGCTTCTTCAGGCCGGAATACGTTTAATTTCTGGTGGAATCTTCTGAATGCTCTGAGTAAACGATTTGCATTTCAATAAACCAATCAAGTTGTCAGGATCCGGGGTACGCAAGCATAAACATGCGTGTTAAAATTACAATACTAAAACCAACCTGAACAATTGCAATAACACAGGCATAGCAACACTACGTAACAAAATTAAACATGCTACATCGCGTTTGTCAATCGTAGCAAAATCACGTGGAGGCTACAAACAGGACATATAAAGGATACGATAACATATATCTTAATGCATAGTGTGCACCTTTGCACACGACCGTGTCATCTTTACAGCCGGTTTATAGAAAATGCAGTGACTTACACTTTCGTAACAGTATATTGCAGTCTATTCCTTCCTGGCTTACATTTTTGCTACCTGCAGGTTAGGAGAATTATGAATATATAGAAGACAAAGGACTTAGCATTACCACGTGGTGCAGATAAAGAGACATAGGTATTGTGTTAGATTTCCACTAAGAGGGTTTACTTTTATGTTATGTTTGTTCCAAGTATGTCTGCTATTGGTTGGTTTAATACGATCAACAAAGAAGCGCATATATAATTTTACGAAACAGTGAGAGAAAAAAAAAGAATATATATATATAGGCTCAGGGGTGACTGTGGTAAGAAGCTTGCTTCCCAACCACATGGTTCTCGGTTCAGTCCCACTGCGTGGCCTCTTGGGCAAGTGCTTTCTGTTATAGCCTAGGGCTTACCAAAACCCTTGTGAGTGGTTTTAGTAGATGGAAACTGAAAGAAGTCGGTCGTATATATATATATATATAATAGAGAAATTATACAAAATGTATAAATAGATGATGAGTAAAGCACCGGCACAGTATCGATTACCTGTTGTTATCCGTAGATTTACTGCAGGAAATTCGTTATGGCTTTATGTATGCGTGTATGCATGTATATTTGTATATCTCACTGTTTGACCCCACCACCATCGTTTGGCAACAGATACTGGTGTGTTTATGTCACCGATATGTAGTGGTTCGGCAAAAGAGACTGATACAATAAGCACTAGGCTTACAAAAATAAGTCCTGAGATCGATTTGTTCGACTAAAGACGGTGCCCCAGCATGACCGCAGTCAAATGACTGAAACAAGTAAAATGAAGTATAAAAGAATTAAATATATATATATGTATATATATATATATATATGTATATACACATGATATACAATATCTGATCAATAATTATCAAGAAACTACTGCCATAGTAACGAAACTAAAACACCCAGAGCAACGCCGCTAGGCACAGATTAATCTTGACCTCTGGTGTCAATGGTCATTTAGTTTCAACGTTCTAGCCCACATTTGCTGTTTACAGCAGTGCTTGGAAGAACGGTGTGTAACGTGTGATCGTCGCATTCGCCATGACAGGGAAAGTTGAGCAGAGAATCTACATCAAATGTTGTCAAAAGTCTGGCGATACCAGCCCAGAAGCCCCTTTCTCTACTCTTTTGCTCTTTTAATTGTATCAGTAATTTGACTGCAGCCATTCTGGAGCACCGTCTTTAGTCGAACAAATCGACCCCAGGACTTATTCTTTGTAAGACTAGTACCTATTTTACCGGTCTCTTGCCGAATCGCTAGGTTGTCAAGCGCTGGTGAGGGAGACAAACTTAGCCGCACACACAATTACTCACACACACGCATACATTCACACACACATACATACACACTCAGATACATATATGACGGGCTTCTTTCAGTCTGCACCTACCAAATCCACTCACAAGGTTTTGCTCGACCGAGTCTATAGTAGAAATCACTGGCCTAAGGTGCCACACAGTAGGACTGAACCCGAATGGATGTGGTTGGGAAGTAAGCTTGTTACTACCCACCCACGCTGCGCCTAAGAAAAGTTTTCAAAAGATGTTACGCAATTGAAACACGAGTGCCTGTTTGTTCAGCTGAAAGCAGTTTTGGCACAAACTTGGCAGACACGCGTCTTTTACCCAAATCTTCAGTGATAATGGACTGAACTGAACCATGACTAATCTGCATATCCTCTGATAACTCACGGGTGGTGATTCGACATTTTCATTTCACAGCTGCACGCACATCTGCGATGGTTTTCTCAGTTCTGTTGGTTGCAGGTTTCCCAGAATGTTCGTCAATATCGACATATTTCGGCCAACTTGGAAACGTTGGAACCACTCGTACAACAGATACATCAGGTTTTGTCATGACAACTTTCTCTGTCATGGTCAATGCGATGATCACAACCTACACACTTCCCTTTCAAGCACTGTTGTAAACAACGGAAGTGAGGTAGAACGCTAAAACGTAGTATGCGTGCACTCCAGCGTTCAAAGTGAATCATTGCCAAGCAGCTTCACACTGCGTGTGTTAGCTTCGTTACTATGGCAACAGTCCGCATACGTATTGATCAGACCTCGTATATATAAATCATGGGGTCGATTTCTTCGACTAAAAGACGTGCTCCAGCATGGCCACAGTGAAATGAATGAAACAAGTAAAAAACTATATATATATATATATATATATATATATATGTATGCATGTATGTATGTCTATATATGTCTCTCTCTCTCTTTCTCTCTCTCTCTCTCTCTCTCTCTCTCTCTCTCTCTCTCTCTCTATATATATATATATATATATATATATATATATATATATATATATATATATATATATATGTATGTATGTATGTATGTATATGTATATATAATGAATGTATATGCATCCATAGTTTTACGTATAAATGTGTATACGTACAACTTTTATATTGTATAAATATATTGCGTATATGGACGGCTGCGGTTAAAATGGATTCAGCCATTTAATATATATTTAGCGGTCTGTGTTAATCTTTTGTGGTCTCAAAAAAACTACGACCGCAATAATCAAATTTATCTCTCCTTCAAGTAACTGACTTTAATACAAATGTCTGGTTTTTCAGCAAACGTGATAATATTTTCACCACAACAAACAAATTGCTGATGGGAGCAATGCTGCTAGCAATAAGATTTCAGTGGTGAAACCTAATCAAAGCTAAAATATATAAATATACAATGATCTCACCAAAAGCAATGGAAATTACACATATAATGATACGGTGCTGCCTGTTTTCTATTTAGTAAACTGCTATATCAGAACAAGCCAAAAAATGATGGTTTCAGAGTTGTGTATATATACATGTGTATATATATACTTGCGTGCCTCAGTGTATTCAAGTGCGTCTCTGCGTGTGTGTGTTGAAGTATATATTTAAATGTTGTGTTAAGCCAATAAGTGGAGGCGCAATGACCCAGTGGTTAGGGCAGCGGACTCACGGTCATAGGATTGCGGTTTCGATTCCCAGACCGGGCGTTGTGAGTGTTTATTGAGCTAAAACACCTAAAGTTCCACCAGGCTCCGGCAGGGGGATGGTGGTGAACCCTGCTGTACTCTTCCACCACAACTTTCTCTCACTCTTATTTCCTGTTTCTGTTGTGCCTGTAATTCAAAGGGTCAGCCTTGTTACACTGTGTCATGCTTAATATCCCCGAGAACTACGTTAAGGGTACACGTGTCTCTGGAGTGCTCAGCCACTAGCACGTTAATTTCACGAGCAGGCTATTCTGTTGATCGGATCAACTGGAGCCCTCGACGTCGTAAGCGACGGAGTGCGAACAACAACAACAACTAAGCCAATATGTATATAATTGTTTCTCTTTATGTACATATATATTGAATTCCATACAAGAGCATTACTTCTACTATTTTCTGTTTCCTCTTTAGAAGATGTCACTTTCTGCCTCCAGATGAATTATATTTAAAGCTGTGGAAATTCATCTGATTGTTTTAATTGAAATCTATTGCTGATATTGCACTAATATTCATTTTAATTTTTGGCATAAGTCTAACAAGTTTGGGAAGGATACTGTTTGATTACATCAACACCTGTGTTCAACTGGTATTGATTTTATGGACATCGAAAGTACGAAAGACAATGTGAAATTTGAACTCAGAACCAGAAAGTACAATTGGCGTGCTAATGGTCCTGCCAGCTCGCCTCCTTAATATTACAGTAATATGAAAATAATATAACTACGCATAATATTACATGCAAACATATTTAGAATAGAAATATCCATGGGGTACAAATAATGAGGCACAACTGGATTGGAGATGCAATTGTAAAAGTTTGTGCTAGGTCTTTGGCTAAATGTAAGACACAATGATGCTTAATTCTGGTAATATGCAAGAGATCGTTATTCACAATTGGAGCAGTTGCTGTTCAGTATTACTCACTCTGTCCACATTGAAATGCCACAATTCGGAATGCCACGATATGTGGTCTGCTGAAATTGATGATGAATGAAAAGCGATTCTCGAAGACCTATTCATTGAGGCTGGTTTAGAAAACCAGGGTGACATCAATGGCTACAAAGCAGTGGCTATATATCATTGCTGCATAGTTCTAACCAATCATGCCAGAAATAAAATAACGCTCAATGTTCTGCAAACCAGCTTAAAAGAAGAGTTAATCGAAAATCGCATTTCATCCATTTTTATTTAACCATATTCTTAGGTTAATTAGAGATATCAAATATGTTGTTTAGCGAACCAGTTTAGTTCCCATCGTGTGGCTGTCTATGTCGAATCTATTCTCCCGCTAACTCTAATCACTAAACTATCGGATTGTCTTCTATATAAAAATGGTTTTATATTCCATTTAATTTAAGTTACTATGCATTTATTCATTCTTTATGTTCTGTTAGTATCCTAAAAGTGTTTAATTATTTTACGTATCGGTGTGAGTGTATCAATGTTTCTCACTAACAATGAATATCAATTACAGGAAACACAAACTACTACAAGGTATCAAGTTCAGTAGCGATTCATACTTAAACACATACATGTACAGATGCATACCTATGTTCAAGATTAGAATGAAGTTCTTGAACAGATGCACGTTAATACAATACCGGTTTAATATATAAGCTGTGAAAATAAGATCCATAGATTCTATGAACTGATTTAGAAAGCAGCTGCTCGATAGAGAAGGTGTAACATGATCCTCAAGTAATAGAAAGAAGAGTCGCAGATTATTTTAAGTTCTATGTTAAATCAAATTACTTATTCCTGCCCTCTAACTATATTTTACATCGATGGAGAATCATACTTTTACAGGTTCTCATAAAATTATTGTAATTATTTTATTTCAATTAATATACTATTACAGTCGAGGTTTTGTCAATTGTGGAATAGATACCTTTTCGATAAAACAGACATCAATAGGAAAATAAACTTTAACAAGTATAGTAGATATCACAGCCTTCACGTAATAATAACTCTCTCATACATATATGCATTCAGCATAAGTGTGCATGTTTATATATATATATATATACATATATATATATATATATATATATATATATATATATATAGAGAGAGAGAGAGAGAGAGAGAGAGAGAGAGAGAGAGAGAGAGAGAAAATGATAGAGAGATAGAGAGACGGATAAACAGATAAATAGATAGTTATAACCACGTATGTATTAGTGTGCACACACACCGGGGAAGTGAAAAATAACGGATGACTGATACTGCAAGTGTTCTACTGTTTCACGTAAACGACCTTGTCATACAAAGCAATATATTGAAATAAAATTATTCATGTAAGATTGCCAAGTAGCCAATTGCGATCTGAGGCTCGGTTCTGTTCTAGTCTAGGCACAAAGCCCGAAATGTTTGAGGAGGGACCAGTCGACCAGATCGATACCAATATGCAACTGATACTTGATTTATCGACCCCAGAGAGATGAAAGGTAAAGTCAACCTCAGCGGAAATTGAACTCAGAACGTAGACACACACGAAATACCGCTAAGCATTTTACCCGGTGTGCTAACGTTTCTGCCAGATCACCGCCTTTATTTCAGGCTCGGTTCTGCAGCATGAAATCTGCAGTAAGTATTTCAATACGTCATCCATACTTTTCAAAGTCGACAAATAATGTGAGATAACAACGGTTTACATTCGCGTAATTTTAGAGGTGGGACAATCGTTGAGTTACTTGCTTTTGGACTTTCATATTTCATTCTATGCGCCGCTCTATGATTCTAATAAGAAATCTTTCCCAGTCGAGCCGTTACATCTCAGCATTCAGACGTAGCGGGAAACCTACAAAAGTTTCTAAAACTAGTCATGTGACTATCCTCTGCCAATCAAACACTTTTTAAAACATATATTAATTTGAGCCATGAACTCCCAACAAAAATAGGCCAAGCTTCAAACACTAGTCAGAAGCAAGTCAGCTGCGACATAAACTACGTGTTTCTATTTGAAATCTTTTATATCTATCTATCTATCTCTCTCTCTCTCCCTCTCTCTCTCTCTCTCTCTCTGTCTCTCTCTCTCTCTCTCTCTCTCTCTCTATATATATATATATATATATATATATATATATATATAGATGCATATATTGCATATATATATATATATATGTATGTATGTATGCATTATGTATGTATATATATATATATATATATATATATATATCTGTATGTATACACACACACAAACACACACACACACACACACACAGACACACACACACACATATATATATATGTATGTATGTATGTATGCATATGTACTTACGTTCTTTGACAGCCTAGTTGCTGTGCAATGCTCACAATTTCTGATTTGTCGAATATTATCTGGCCAGCTTTTATATTGACCTGTTGGTATTCTAGGTGTGTGTTCCCGTATGTTGTTAAACCTGCCAGTCAAACATCATACTGCGTTTTGTTCTGCATATAGATTCCTGCCCATATGGGGTTAGTATATAATGATGTATTGCCTAATCTTATGGATGCGTCACGTGTTACGCAACCTGAACGCTTGATGTTATATCGCAACAAATAATTGCTGTGAAACCTTGAAATTCTTTCCTCTGTCAATTAGGCCTGATTGAAAGTTCTCTATTCTGAAAACTCTTGGGTTTATGGATTAACAAACAGCAGCGAACGCTTCTTCATGATGGACACTTCATGGATTATTTATCTGTGGATTAGTGTCATACTACTTGATCGTCAAGTGTGGTGGGCTTCACTTTGATATGCATTGATCTACCCGAAACTTCACAGCCATTGTCAACAACATTCTTGTTTAAGAATTATAAATTTGTACTCTATAAAAGTAAATACTAACCCATCAGATTATGTTAAAATTCCTTATATTATAACTGAACTTAAAAACATATATTAATATATGTCATATTCAATAGATGTATGTGTACATATATAGGTCATTTAACATTTTGTCTACTGATCAAGTGATCAATTGAGAAACCTATCAGTAATGAATCTACAAAGACTACTAGGAAGAGCTGGAAGACAAATTTTGTCCAACAAGGGAAAAGAGCAATGCCCATTATTTATATCTTCTCTTATATATATATGTATATATTCACATACCAACACACCACACACGCATAAAAACACATGCAAACACACACATACACACACATGCACACACGCACACACACACGTTCACATATATAATACTTACATTCGAAACATAACTGAAGAAATATTTGTAAATATATAGCCCACAAACTCTACTTCGAACGTCGAAAGTTAAAATTTCTGTATATTAACCAAATTGTTTATAGACGAATGAACCTGTAGAGAGAAACTTATCGACCAAGAACCTTTTAGCTAAACCACACCCTCTCGTGAACATCAAAGCACAAGTTCGACAGATTTTTAAACTAACAACTCCATGACATGCTTGGAAAATTTCATTACAAAAAAGTTGACATACCCAATTACTAAGTTTTTTAACTACTAGACTAATCTTTGAGCAGTCTACATTTTGAAAGTAAATGATTACATCCAATAAAACCAAAAATAACTATTACTGGCACATCCGCTGATGAAAAAGCAACTTCCTCTACCAACCTAAATCATTTTTGTGAGCCACTAAAAACGATCCCATGTTCTGAAGCGGAAACACCTAAATATACGCACCAGCTTACAGAGTACTATATGCATGAATAAGTTCCAAGCAATAACATAACCCAAAATTTAATCAATAAAAATTTCTGCAAAATATCGCAACCCACTCTACAACATAATTACTATTCCACTCGAACTCATTTATTCAAGAAAGATTTTAACTCAACAAAGTTTATATTTAGCTGAGAATAACCACAATACATGGCATTCCGATAATGGCTCAGATGAACGGAACCTCGAAGTCACTCTCAATAACTTTCTTATTTAAGAGCAAGAAATTTCTAAATATAACTGCTAAATAAGTGTGAGATGGGCATAAGCATATATATATATATGTATGTAATGTATGTATGTATGTATGTATCTATCTATCCATCTATCTACGTATCTATCTGTCTATCTATCTATCATGTGTGTATACATATATATATGTGTGTGTCTGTGTATGATTCTATATGTATGTATATATATATGTGTGTGTATGTGTGTATATATGTATGTATGCATGGTTGTGCTTCTGTGTGTGCGTGTGCGTGTGAAGACAAGTGGCCTAGCGGTCATTTATAGCACTCACTATCGAAATATCTTCGTTTCGATTCTCCGATCGGTGATACGTTTTGTTCTTGAGGAAAACAGTTCATTTCCCCTTGCTCCGGTCTGCTCGGCCGTCAATGATTAACTCTTCAGGGTAAATGTTGGATCGGCTGCCTAGCCAGCCAGTGCGAAGTTCATTCTGACCAGTAGTGTATAATAAAGTCCGATAGACTTGTCGACACAATGGCATATATATATATAAAGCTTTGAAACTCTGTTTTCGCCAGCGCCTCCGTGAGCGATACATCATTTGCACAATGTGGAGAATATACCACTAGCTTTGCCCAAACGACCTCAACATTAGTTTCAGAATTCATCCAAGGCTAGGACCACGGACCATACACCCTCTTCCCAATTCCCAACACATAAATGCACTGTAACACAATTTCTTTTCCTTAACAGACCCTGCCCTCAAAAGAAACCAAAGCGTAAGATGATCCCATTACGTTTAAATGAAATCTAGACAACTTTCTTCAAGAGATACAACATAAGTCACCTATACTTCGATACGACTCATTCAACAAGAACTTGAACAGCCATGGTGTCACAAAACGTCACTTATAAAGGATTTAGCAAATCCTATCAGGTTGTACTATTAAGTTAGACATGGTCTGAGCTAATCTTCCGTCGAGACATATCTCAGTTATCTAAGTCGAAGTTATCATGTGTAAATATTAGACAGACACAAACAGGTTCAGAAAGCATTTGAAGCATATTCTGCTTGTTATCTTCTTCTCATGAATTCTTTCACAATTCAATTGAGTTGGTGACCGGATTGTTGGAAGTCCTTAACAATCATCAACTTCTGTGAAGAATCAAATAATTATATTTCTCAATAAGTGCGATATGATAGAAAAAGATAAGTAAGTTTTGCAATTTTGAACTCTAAACTGCAATAGAAACAATATATATATATATATATATATATATATATATATCAGGCTAATATATGTTCTCTCTTATTTGTAAATTACAATAATAGAGAAATATATTTACTAGTGAAAATTCTAATTTAGCTGTAAATATATCACAATAGCAGTTGAAGTAGTGATTTAAGTTTGAATATTGAATAGTCCAAAATGTTTTTGACTATTAAACGACAATCGGGGCTCTCCGTCGGATACGTCGACGAGGGCTCCAGTTGATCCGATCAACGGAACAGCCTACTCGTGAAATTAACGTGCAAGTGGGCTGAGCACTCCACAGACACGTGTACACTTAACGTAGTTCTCGGGGAGATTCAGCGTGACACAGATTGTGACAAGGCTGGCCATTTGAAATACAACTACAACAGAAAGAGTGAGAAAATGTTGATGTGAAAGAGTACAGAAGGGTTCACCACAACACACTGCCGGAGACTCGTGGAGCTTTAGGTGTTTTCGCTCAATAAACACTCAGAACGCCCGGTCTCGGAATCGAAATCGCGATCCTACGACAGCGAGTCCACTGCCCTAACACCGGGCCATTGCGCCTCCACACGAAATGACAATGAAGGAGGGTGATTTATGTTTCGTGTATAGTCACGCATCATTTCGTTGAACGATAATCATGCGTATGAATTATACATTCCGGTGACATATGCTTGGAAGAAATACAGAAGGAAACACTGGCATTTTCAGAATGATTTGAAATAATAGCTCCATTTAATAGGTTTAGAAAACGATTCGATACCAATGAAGCATACCTTACCATTTATGCCAATATTATATATCGATAGAAATCGGAATATTAGAGAAAGAAGAAAGACTCAAATGAATATACTTATTATTGTTATGAATAACGATGGAATTTATTTCTAAGAGAAGGTATATCATGTGTCGGTATGCAGAGCAAATATGTAGAAACAAAACACACACAATATTTTAACAAAGCAAAAGGAAAACACTAACAGCAATTTGTCGATCATTGTCACCGTCGTCGTCGTCATCATAATCATCATCATCATCATCATCATCATCACAGCATCATCAAAGACTACAATAGGTATAATGACAAAAGCGTGTGCAACAAAAATAACTAATTGCTCTCAGCTATTTATATACAAATATAATACAGGAAATACATTTTCTATGTAACACAGCAACAATAATAAATGTATTCAAGAAAAAAATGTAAATTAGGTAGATTTATGATAGAAGACATAAAAAATAATAGCGAACGTGAAATATAGAGACAATAAATGATATGAAAGAAAATAACTGAAACAAAGCAAGCAAGACAAAACTGCATATAATATAAATATAAATTAGTTAAATATTGCTCTAAGAATGGATTATAGCTCTTCAAAATAGGAAACTACTGGAATCCATACGTCTGAATTGAGTAACTATAATTTTTTTAACGAAATAACTATTGATTAGAAAAATGGCGGAGAAATCAATAAGCTTCAATTAAATACACGTAATGTTTTTTTTTCAGTTTACCGAAAGTAAACTAACATCTGTTTCATGAAAATTTAGTTGCAAATGAACGTTCCAGAAATCAGTAAAGTTAGAAGCGGATGCTGTGACAAAAATTTGAGCATGAAACCAAAAAAATATTATTGTCTAAACAAAGTCAATGTAAAAATACTCGTTGTTGTCTCTGAATAATTAATACTTATACTTTATTTCTTCTTTCTCAGAAGCACTATTTGTTGTTTTAGAATATAGATTAATACTCATATCCACACACACACACACAGGCATGCACGCACACATACACACATGTATTTTTTTAAATAAATTACAGTCTCTATGATATAAATAATTTATATAATTGATGTACTTTTATTCATCTCTCTTAGACAACTAATCTTCAAGAATCACGTAAGATTTTTATAAACACAGATTTCACTTACAATGCTCACAATAACTAACACATGCCTATCAGCAATTATCAAAGCTGAGTGATACAGTTTTTGCGAGTCAACTGTTAAACAGAGCGAGCTCGTTGTGGCGGGGCCTTGCTTATCTCCCTCTCTTCACTTCATCAGGCCTATCTCTCAGTCTTACATAACCTCTATTTTTCTTCTCCTTGTATACTATTTAGCTATATTAACCTCATTGTACTGATTTGTATACGTGTGTATATAAGTAGTTGCTCATTTGTTTGCATACATCTTTCATCAATAACACGGATGATTTGAACTGGTTGTAGTATGTTACATAATAGATGGTTACAGGTTTAAGTAAATAAAGATCACCCGCACCCCCACACGAAACCTGGATACATTACGTAAATATGATAAATGACGGTTACGGTTTCTATGTTTAGTTTTTCTACATAGTGCAGAGTCTCCATACATTAGACTGTCTGGAGTAATGATGGTCGTTGTGAAACTACAATGGGCATGGAAGTATAATGTAGAATTTATCTTTCCTGCCAATATCTTATCATTATACATATACAAATGCACTTTGTGAGTGTGTGTGTGTATATATATATATATATATATATATGTGTGTGTGTGTGTGTGTGTGTGTGTGTGTGTGTGTGGGTGTGTATGTGTGTGTCTGTGTATGTGTGTGTGTGTGTGTGTGTGTGTGTGTGTGTGTATTAGTCCGACAAAATATGTTTTGTTTCGCCGATGGCTCTTCGGGAGCACTTTCAGAAGAGCCATAACCAAAGCAAAATGTATCTTGTCAAACTAATCCCGATGGATTACATAATATCATATTCACTCCCCGAATTCTCTTAGCCTTTACTTTATGTGGTAGACATAACTTCTTCTGAGCGTGTCAACTCTGGGAATATATTTATATATATATATGCATATTTATATATATATATATATACATATATATATATATATATATATATATATATATATATATATATATATATATATATATATATATATATATGCATATTTATATATATATATATATATATATATATATATATATATATGTGTGTGTGTGTGTGTTTGTGTATGCCTATGTCTTTATAAAGAACTATCGAACCGATAGTACCGAGTCGATACTATCTATTCCCTTTACGTACAAAAAAATAATAAAAAATGCATTATCCGCTTATATCAAAATACCACCAAAGTCTTTGTACTAAAACGACTAGTGGAGAAGACACCAACAGCAATAAGTGGAAGGACTCTAGAGTAAACAGGATATTCTAAGTTAAACAGCGATACAAATTTGCTTTTGATCTTACATTTCATTTCCCATTTCTCTTTGAAGTAACTCCCATTAACATTAAATAATAAATACATAGTGTAGCTAGCATTTAAATTTATTGTGTATGTTATATATTCGATGATTTGTGTTTTATTCAATGCAGATAAAAAGCAAACTGACCAACGGAATCAAAAACAAAAAAAAAACAGACTGTTACACAAACGAACAGGACATCAGCCTTTCGAAAATGTGGCAGTTAATTAAATAGAGATTTGAACGTACTACCTCAATTGATACGGAAGCTAATATAGTGTACTTTTAATGTCAGACTTCTGAATTGGCGTAACACCTCATATTGCTGTATCAATTAATGTTAGTTCTTTGAAAATGTGGGCTTTATTTTCCATTTAACATTCATTATTTTTCCATAAATTTATAGCTGATCTCTTTTCGTTTTACATGAAATGGATCTATCTATCTATCTATCTATCTATCTATCTATCTATCTATCTATATGTCTGTCTGTCTGTCTGTCTGCCTGCCTACCTACCTGCATGTATGTCTGCCTGCCTGCCTGTCTGTCTGTCAGTCTGTGTATCTGTCTGTTTGTATGTCTGTCTATCTATCTATATGTCAATCTATCTATCTATCTCCCTCTCTCTCGCGCTCTATCCCTACATATATATAATAGGAAGTGAGAAAGACAGTGAGAGGGATATTTATACATGTATATGTATATATATGTATATATATAAGTATATATGCGTGAATATATATATATAAATATATATATATATATATATATATATATATATATATATATATATATATATATATTTCTTAAAATATACATGCGTATATATAAATATATATATATATATATATATATATATATATATATAGTTTTAGGGAAAATAACCAAGTTTCAAGAACTCGTCGATGAAAATTCACTATCACATATAGAAAAATTAATAATTAAAAGCACAATAAATGAGTATAATATAAAGTAAAGTAAATATCATAAGATAAATATAATAAAAAGATTACACGTGTTTCATAACTAATTTTCAAATAGAAAGGAAATTTAAATCGATTAAAATCAATTGAAATTATCGAAAATAAATTCTATTCAAAAATATAGTTAATCGTCTGATCGTAAGTAGAACAATAATTAGATATCTATCTCAACCAACAATAAGTACCAAATTAATTAATATGAAATTCTTATTATATAAAGATAGAAAAATTATTAAAAATATCATAATATCAAAATAATAACCATTCAATAATCATCCCTTCATCCATTAATAATAACATGTATATTATACACAAAAAGCATCTTACATAAATTATCATTGTTTTAAATTATCATTGTTTTAAATACAACTTGAACGAAGTTTAAGTTTAAAATAATAAAGAAGATAACATCAGTACATATTTAACCGGTGTAATAGTTAAAACTATACCATTTAAAGCTAAAGACGTTTATTTAATTATAATTAAAAATCAATTGAATAATAGAAAAATACAAGATTATTTATTTATACCAACGTAATAATAAAAATATGAATGAAAAAATTATGAATGGAAAAATTATGAATGAAAAATTAGGAAAGAAAAAATTATTAAGAATAAAAGATTAAACTTTATATATATATACAAAGTTTTAATTTTAAAAAATCTTTAACGATATTATAAACAATAAAGATTAATTATTAATCAAAAATAATCGAAAATATATCAACACTATTCAAATCGATGAGTTCTTGAAACTTGGTTATTTTCCCTAACACTATATATTTTATATATATTTTATATATATTTTATCTATAAAGCTCAATTTAATATTATTTTTTTATAAATTGATTTTAATTGAGTTTTTACCTGTAATTTTGGATTTTGTCCCTAATATTATATATATATATATATATATATATATATATATGGCGAGAGAGAGTGAGATAGAGATAGAGAGAGATTGCGAGTCATAAGCATAAATGTTTACTTAGAAGTATAAATGCTTATATAAATATATAGAGAGAAATGGAAATAGACTGAGTGAGAAGAGAGAGGTAGCAAGAGGATACAGTCATATGTGGCAGCGAGACGGGAGACAAACTACAGGTATTGTTGTCAACAACCATGATATGAGTTTTAAAAGTCATCTCTCTTTAGGAATATTTCGATATCTTTTACAGTGCACTTGTAAATAATCAAGATATGGTGTTCCCATAGGATTACATGAAATATATAATGCCGCATTTATTTCATGTCATTTAGTATTGAATAACATATTTAATCATTGACGTGAGATTGAATAATGAATATATTTTGCTTCAATTTTTAAGAATTTATTTTCATGAAACATTTTGTTACCACCTTAGGAATTTTAGATCAGCATCTTTTGACAGTCGCGACTTATGTAGGGATCATCATGCACACAAGACCATTTCTTGTCGTTTTTTATATTATGGAAAGTTCTTGGTGGAGGGTTACTCAACTATTTTCTTTGATAACCTTATGAATCGATGTTAGTAAACACATTTTGAGTGAAAAAACTCCACTGTATATGCTTACTAAATAAACACAGTGCTCCACATGTTACTTTCACTCGCTCATCAGCCAAATCAAATGAATTTAGGTGCACTTACGATTTTGTAAATGGTGTGCATATAATAACAGTTCCATTTTCTTTAATGTGGACAGCATGGCGTCGTTTCGGAATATTTGAAAGGGAAGAAGTCTACCTGCTAATAGATGAAAATATTTATAGTGTAATAGTAATCTCGTTGTCACAACTCAACGTCAATATTGGTACGATTAGTCTTGTTAATATACTTCTTTTGAAAACCGCATTGTTGCTTTACTCCGAAATTCTTATTGCCGAAAATTCCATCTGCTTAGCAATTTATGCTGTCTCATTTGAAAAATGTTACGAATGGTGCTCGAATGCAACAGAACAATCAAGTTTCAGATTTTAATCCTTATTAACCCTCACTGGTGATATTTTGTTGGCCAGTATCGCTGTTTTATTTATAAATTTTATCCTTCCTTTTTTTGACACTAAAATCCAGTCCTCTAGCTAAAAATCGCTTCAACCAGAATGGCTATGGCGAGTGATGATTCAGAAGTTGTGTTTCTGTCAGTGTTTGCTTACTTCATATGTTCTACATATTGGTCGGTTCTAACACTTCGCTGCTAGCTGACAAAATGAATGCGTATTCTTAATGATAATACATTTTCAGGAAACAACTAATATTTGGCAAAAAATCAAAACAAAATATGTAACCATCCCAAAATATAATAATTTTTATATTGACCGAAATTATATTTTGTAACTATTTGTAAGTTTACTGTTATTATCAGGTAATATAAGCACAATTCTCATTATGATCTATAACCATTTTATTGACATTAAGCTACTTCAGTTCGAAAAAATATTTAAGTCAACTCATCTGAAAACAAGTGAAATACGAGTATAGGCTACACTATCAGTAGAAAATGTAATTTCTGGTTCAATGATGTATGAAAGTCGCAGTACCAATAAAGATGTGCACTGCAGAATATTTCGCTCATATAACATGTTATTTGTTGCTCATATAAGAGATTCCACTCATTTAACATCTTAGGTTTCGCTCATGTAGCATCTTCGTCTTCGCTCATAAAACATATTCCACTCATATAGCAACTTAGTTTTCGCTTATATAGCATATTGTGCTCCTAAAACATCTCAGTCTCCGCTATTATAACACCTTGGCTTTCGATCATATAACTTCTTGCTTTTCGCTCATACACCATATTTCCCTCATACAACATATTAGTCTTCGCTCATATAACATATTTCGGCCAAATAACATTTCACATTCAGATGGTGGCTAAGGCCTGGACAGTCAGATCATGTGACATAATGCACTAAGTAAATATCCCTATAATCCCTCCTAGTGAGTAAGCGTTTCGCAGGTGTAATTTTTGCTAACTTCGTTGCAGATTTGTTTCTCTTTACTTAGTCTTCCAACAGAGAATATGCATCCAAACATGTTTTATGTTCTTAAGAAAGATTATATTTCCTGTATAACAATGCTGGTTGATCTTTTAAATATTTTACACTCCATCAAGTACATACTATGTTATATAAAACGAACGGAAATAAATACAACTGAATTTGTTAAAATATAAGCAACGAAATAAATATATTAACTAATGCTGGTTTCCACAGTTTTAAAAAGAATTAGAACCATTCATCTAGAAGTTAATTTGAAATGATAGAATCCTTTCAGATTAGAGTTCTGTTATCTGTGAAATGCCTATGAGATTGTTAAAGTTTGTAGACATTACTTAAACATACACGATTATATATATGGTTGTTTATATTTTCGTGTTTATGTTATTTTCCTGTAAAGTATTTATGAGGTCACAGAGTATAATATATAAAAGTAGGTTTACATGTCTGTATATGGAAATAAATACAAAACTCGTCCAAGTAAGTATTAGATACGATGGAAATTAAAAGTGAAAAGCAAAATATTTATGTCGAAGGGGGAAAAAAAGCAGAGATCTTAGTTTATTTGATTATATGTGTTACAATTGTATTTTGTTTACTTGCACTTGAAATCATATAGAAAAGCAAGAAAAAAAAAAATTCGTATGTGTATGTGTTTGGTCCATTATATGCAGTAAATTGAACGTGTATGTGGTTGTGTGGTAGAGACAGGTGGTCTTTGTGAGCAGTGCTCGCGTATACAGTGCAGTGTGTGAATATGCAATACCAATCACACAGCATGCCATAGTATAACTATACATGTGTACAAGTTCCTGCAGATATGTATCTGAGTGTCTTAGTATTCTGAATAATTCTGTCAATCAATCAATCAATCAATCAATCAATCAATCAGTCAGTCAGTCAGTCAGTCAGTTAGTCTATCTATCTATCTATCTATCTATCTATCTATCTATCTATCTATCTATCTATCTATCTATCTATCTATCTATCTATTTATCTATCTATCTATCTATCTATCTATCTATCTGTCTGTCTTGTCTATCTGTCTGTCTGTCTGTTTGTCTGCCTGCTGTCTGCCTGTCTGTCTGTCTGCCTGTCTATCTCTCTCTCTATCTATCAATCTGTCTATCTATCTACCTGTCTGTCTGTCTGTCTGTCTATCTATCTGCTGTCTGTCTGTCTGTCTATCAATCAATCTATCTATCTATCTATCTATCTATCTATCATCATGGACGGACGGTAGACACATCGGCTCCCATGTAAGTTGCATTTTTCACCTCTTAAAAGACCTATTTTGTTTTAAAATTTTGTATAAGTTGTGTATAACACAAAATACTTCGTGAACATATATTTTTCAAATCGGAAATAGCTCTATTTAGAGCCTTATTTCCAAAAATTCAAACATATCTTCCTCGTTCCTAGCCATATTCTTTAAAACGAATATGGCTAAGGTTTTCAACGAGGCCGACTTCCCGCTCCTAATGCCAGAGGCGAAAACACTTAATGCCGTTCCGCATGAACGCAGACAAGTGATGAAGAAGAGCAATGATTCTGAGTCAACTGCTGCTGCCTCAACCACCACCACTACCACCATCACGTGTACAAACTCTGCTGCTACAGCAGTCTTGCCTGCCACCGTCACCAGTGACAACAACAACAACAACGACAAAGACAACAACAACAACAGCAACAACAACGACAACGACACAAATGTCCTTGCTAACACGACCACTGTCCTCACCACTGCTACTACCAGTGACAATAACAACAGCAACAACAACAGGACACCGACCTTCAACACCAACACCACCACTACTTCGACAAACTCTGCCGCCACTACCACCACCTTTGAACCTGGCAGTACCAACACCACTGTCAATACCACCATCAACAACTACAAGACGAACAAGATAAACAACACCACAAACGCCACAAACAACATATCTGCCAGCATCACAAAAACAAATTTTGCCGATGCAACGAAAGAAAAAAGAACAATATTAACATTCACCCAAAAACAAATCAATGACACAAAATCCCTTCTCACGAAAGAAGGTGACACTGTACAAATACACATACCAAAAGCAATTATTGAAAATACAAACAAGAAGCACATATCATACAGACTTATCAACAAGAAAACGAAGCGACCGGAGAATTTCTCCACCCAAAAAATTGAGATTTGTCTCAAACCGATATGGCCCTTTCAAAGTCATGTTACTTGGGGACGAAAATTTGCCACGGTCCTAGTACGCTTTAAGAGCGAACAGTTAGCGAAGGAATTTTCAACACTCTCTCTCCACACAGATGACTTGGTGATGATACCGAGTTATCTTGGACAGAGAGTGACGAAGGTGACAGTAAAGAATGTCCCTTCACAAGTGGAAACACAGTGGATAGTAGGTTCTATATGCCTCGAAATGGAGGAGGCAAATATATTAGAAATTGCTACTGCAGAGGAGAAAAACTGGGAAGGGGGAAAAAAGTCGAAGTCCTCCTCCACATCACTGAAGAGGAGTGCCAAAAGATCCCCACACACATCCAACTGGCAAAGGACCACAAGTTATATGTAGTGGTGGAAGGAAGGCGGCCACGTTGTTATGTATGCGGCAGCGAGGCACACCTCAAGGACAGTTGCCCAACCGCCGCCAACCAAAAAAAGCAACAAGGGCAACCACCAAAACCCGGAAAAAAAACCCTACTACCAACACCACCATCAACAATCAAAACAAGAGAAACACAAGCAACACTGGCAACTGAGAAGACAACAGCATCTGCAAAAACAACAAGTGAGGAAGCAGGGGAAAAGAAAGAAAATTCCAAGACTGTTTCCCCCTCCCCCACATCACACACACCTCCCACAAATAACAAGCCATCAGCACCAACAAAAACAGCAACACAACCACTCACACAAGCACACACAGACGCTCACAATTTGCACCTACCCCCTTCCGATTCCTCAGAACCTTCGTCGGAAGATGAAAGTAATGAGGAATGGCAAATAGCCCAGAAAGGAAGGAGGAAGAGGAGCAAGAAAAGAAAAGCAAACACAAACAAAGCAGGGAGATACACAACTCCCGAAAACACTCCAGACACCAACACAAGCACACACAACTACAACACAAGCAACAAAACCCCAAAAGCAAGTACACACACAATGCTCACTGCCATCAACACAAAAAACTCAGAGTTGATGGAATACATCAACACGAAAACAAACATAACAAACGAAGACATAAAAACCAGCAACTACCCATACACAACACCGCCAGACCACATCAAAATACTACACATAACACCAACCCTGCACCACACACTAAGATCTATTTTTCCAAAGGCAGTTGGCAAATGCCAAAAATACCTGGCGAAAAAACTATATAGTGATCTCCTCGAAGAAAACCCGAAGGAGGAGACACAAAAACTCTCAAACGGTAAGTGACTCTCTTTATAAAACTTTAACACTCAAATCAAAATGATGCTCAAGATTGGTTGTGTAAATGCGCGTGGCTTGGGGTCCCCTTGGAAACAAGGGTACCTCCTAAATGACATAAAGTCACATAAACAAGAAATCATAGCCATAAGCGAGACCAGACTCCATGATCCGCGGGCCCTATCGTCCATGTTTGGCAGACAGTTTAACATTTATTTTTCTCCCTGTCTGCCGAGAATGGGCGGTAGTGGCACGGCGGTACTCTTTCGCAAGAGTCTGGATCTCGAAGTAAAGACAGTATTCATAGACCCGGAGGGTAGATTGGTTGTTCTGGATGTCGATGGCAGCGATGGGTGTGCCTTTCGACTCATATCAGTATACGCACCACCTTTAACAGGTAGGTCGGATTTCTTTCGACGTCTAGAAGTATTCCTAGGAACGTCTCGTCCTTTACTTTTAGTGGGGGATTGGAACGCTACCTTGGACACGCATCTAGACTATGTGGGCAGAGATAGGAATAGACGGGGATGCAAATGCCTCAAAGACCTGCTCAGACGCTTTCAACTGTCTGACAGGTACCGACTCGATTACCCGAATGCGCCAATGTGGACATGGACAAACCGCATCGGGTCGTCGAGATCGTTTCTAGATAGAATACTGTGTAGGAGAGTAGATAGAGATAGCATAGGGTGTCCACAATTTCACATAGTCAGCTACACGGATTACAAACTTGTGACGTGTACGCTAGACTTAGATAAGACACATAGGCAGGGCTCCGGTTACTGGAAACTAAACGCGTCTTTCCCGTCGAGACCAGTTTTCAGAGACCGGATTAGCACGTTAGTAAAGAGGGCTTTGACGAGCCATCATCAATAACAAATGGTGGTTTGCCCTCAAGAGAGCAATAAAAGCAGAAGCGGTTAGGTATAGCAAAGCACTAGCCATAGACAGAAACAGAGTAGAGGGTGAACTAGTTAAGAAGCTAGAAGAGGCAATTAGAAGTGGCATCGCATCCGACGTTTTGGCGGCGAGGTTGGCCCTTGACCAACACTTCAACGCCAAACACGAAGGGTGCGTTGTCAGGGCTAGGATGCGTGCTCTAAGAAACGAAGGTGTTGGAGCCGCACGAGAGGCCCGGGTGGCGGAGGCGCAACAGGGCAACAAAGCCACCATTCGGTCTCTGGTGGACGAACAGGGGCGCGAACTGCTCGAGCCAAGCAACATGTGTGAGGCCTTTCAGCGGCACTTTGCTCGACTGTTTGGGACGAATGGCGAGCGACAACGCAGGGTGGACTTCAGTGCCTACCTGCACAGCCTGCCACGACTCTCGGCAAGAGAGGCGGAGTGCTGCGAAGGTGCCATCACGGCGGCGGAAGTGAGGGACGCGATGGCGGGATGCTCGAGGGACAAATCTCCGGGTTTGGATGGTCTGCCCTACGAGCTTTACAACTGTAAGCCAGACTTGTTTGGAGACGTCTTGGTGGCGGTGTACTGCAACTGGCAGCAAAACGGGAGCATTCCCGGTTTTGTGAGTCGAGGAGCCGTAACGCTGCTGAAGAAAGATCCAAACAAGGGGGATGGCATAGATAACTTTAGGCCCATCACTCTGCTCAATGCAGACTTGAAAATTTTGGCCAAGGTGTTAGCCAAGCGGTTGGCGCTTGTCATCGAGAAACTGATCGGCAAGGCGCAAACGTGCGCGGTGCCGGGCAGGAGCATCCATGACAACCTCCATCTGATGCGCTACATCATAGAGAGGGTAGTTAAGGAACCTGGCATGGGTGGGGCCCTGATCAATTTAGATCAATCGAAAGCTTTCGATAGGGTAGACCATCAATACTTGGAGGCTGTCCTCATAGCAGCCGGCTTCGGTCCCATTTTCCGCGGCTGGATGGCTGCCTTGTACAGAGGCATCCGTTCGGTAGTTCGCGTCAATGGGCATCTATCAAGACCCTTCGACATTGCACGTTCGGTCCGTCAGGGATGCCCCCTCTCGTCGCTTCTGTACGTGTTGACTCTCGAGCCACTACTGCGGAAGCTGGCGACGCTGAGGGGCATCCCGCGAGAGTTGGGATGCGGGACGAGCGTGTCGGCATACGCGGACGACGTCATCGTCATAGTGTCTAGCCAAAAGCACATCGAGCTTGTCGGCGAGACACTGAGAGACTACGAAGCGGTAACGGGAGCGAAAATCAACCGGGATAAGTCAGTGGGCTTGCGGCTCGGCACCTGGAGAAGCAACCCCATGCCGTCAAGTAGCGCCTCCGTCGTGGGACGTTGGACTGACGGTCCGGTTGAGATGCTCGGGGTCTGGTTTGGTCCAGACCTCCAAACGGAGAAGAACTGGGACGAGATAACGAGAAGGGTGGCCACTCTAGCCCGGCAATGGGCCGAGAGGAAGCTTTCCCTGAAAGGTCGGGCGGAGGTGGCGAACACGTACATCGCGTCCGTCATCTACTACCGCCTGACCGTCGTTCCTTGTCCCGACCCTACCATCACCAAACTGGAGCGCATCCTCTTCCGCTTCTTGTGGAAAGGAAGCGTTCCGATGGTTAGGCGATCCGTTTGCTGCCAACACCCGTTAAAAGGAGGACTGGGCATGCCGTGGTTGATGATGCGCAGACACGCGCTGAGACTGCGACATCTCCGGCTCTACGTAGACAGCGGTGAACAGGTGTGGTCACCGTTTGTGCGGCGCGCTTTCCCGCAGCTCGTCTCCATGACCGAACTGCAGTCATGGATCAAGAAGAGGCCGAGGAAGGGCGAATGGCACCGCGAGTGTCGCGCTGCTCTTCGGCAACTCCAACAACCCGGGTCAACCTTGAGCGACTGCATCACAACTAACGCATTCTATAGTGGATTAGTGGAGGGAAGGTACGACGACGATCTCGGGGCGAACCTGGGCGTCGACGAGGAATACCTGACCCGCCTGTTTAAGACGACCTTCGGGCCGGGACCTATGGACAACTTCCAGAGATCCCTGGCCTGGCAGTGCTATCGAGAAGCACTACCCGTTCGGGATAAGCTCTACAGGCATGGCTCGAGAAACACGGGGCCGACCTGTCCGAGATGCCGGCAGAGCGACGAAACCGTTCTGCACGCACTCGTACAGTGTCCCACCATTTCCGAGCTGTGGGCTTACGTCGAACAACTGCTATCGCGTGTGGGACGAGTCGGTCTATCAGCCGAGTCTATCGTGAATATTGTCGCGCCTCCTTCCTTTAAACGGGAAGGAAGAGCTATTTTCATCGTACTTGTGGCTATGGCGAAAGAATGTGTATGGTGGACGCGTCTGAAAGGTCTAGAGACAAAGACTTTCCTCTCTGGGCAATCTCTCATCAACTTCTTCAAGTATCACCTGAAGAGGAAGTTGAGAGTAGAAAGGGAAGTCTTGTCTAGTGAATGCTTCAAAAAAAGATGGGTGAATGTAGCAAGGATGGCCCGTGTGAACGACGGAACCATCTTGAGCATAACCCTATGAACAAGAAAAAAAAAATAAATAAAACAAAAAGACAAAAGAGAGTCACTTACTGTTATAGTTTCTTCAATGAGAATATTGACCAAGGTTACCGTGGTCTTTTCCGTGGGCTTTTCCTTCCACGGCTAAACCTAAACTGTCCTCCCCTCTTTTTACACGAGAACATTACTGTGTGATACACGATCCCTATTGATCGGCCTTTCCTTCTCTTTTTTTTTTTTCGATCCCTTTTGATCGAACTGCCCCTTTTTCCCTTCCTACGATCCCTTTTGATCGACACCACCAATTTTTTTTTTTTTTTTTTTTTTTCCTTCCTTCCCCCTCCCAAAAAGAAAAGCTCTACATTGTATTTGTCCCATCTTCGTTGAGCCCTGTGTGGCTAATAAAAGAAATGTATCTATCTATCTATCTATCTATCTATCTATCTATCTATCTATCTATCTATCTATCTATCTATCTATCTAGGGGTAACAAGGCCTTTCGAATTCGTTCCTTAATATAGACAAACTCAGTCGCTCATAGGTGTCGATAATTTCCGACATGAATTTGTTTCGGAAAGAGAAAATTCCTTACATTAATTTAGAAATATAGCTGTGAAAATAATCAAAATAATCTAATAAATAATCTAAAAAACAAGCGTAAAATAAAGAAAAATAATAAATAGTATTTCCCTGACACTCTGAAATAAATTTTGTTATGAGGATAACATTTTCATGCTGACATCATAAATTCAAAATGTATATTGAGCAGTATTGAGAATAGATTCTTTACGTTTGTAAATATTTACAAAATATAAAGAAATTGAACCGCGCATGTTTTTTTTTTCTTCTCTTTAATGTTTGATATTATTTTGTATTTCATTACACTCTCCAAACCATTGTTATTTGTCTGATCTTCCTTGGGGTTCGCTTTTTCAGCATTTTTCTATTAAATGATAGTTTCAATACGCATGTTATAATATCGGTACCGTGGTGTAATTATCGTTGAGAGGTGATTGAACCACACACACACACATACATACACACACAAACAAACACACACATACACACACACACACAAACACACACATATATACACTATTTCTGCGGTACGATAATATTGGAGTTGTCAAAATCTGTTGCTTACAATTAGTGCCGCAATATAGACAATTTGATGTCTTTTGCTTTATAATTATTTTCAAATTAAAGATGTTTGAAAATATCATTGTTTTGTTTTTTTTCTGTTTTTGTCTGCGCTATTACCATTGACACGCACTCATGTACTTATGTATGTATGTATGTATGCCTGTTTGTTTTAAACCGATATATCTGTTTGTTGTTTACGCACCCGTCTTCGTCTTTTGTTTTTCTTTTGGAAATTGTCACTACATATATATATATATATATATATATATATATATATATATATATATATATATATATATATATATATATATATATATATATATATATATACATACAAACATATATATATATATACTTTATTAAAAAGCAGCCAATATATCACAAAATCTTTTACTCAGAGTTTAACGTTCCCGTTCGGACAATTTTGTTTAGAAAGGAACAAAATGTGTATCCATTGAACTAATTGTATATGTTTGCTTATAACCTTATTTTCGATCCATTCTAAACAGATCTGCCCGACGAACAGGAACGTGAAACTCTTAGTAACAGTATTTGTGATATCTTTGCTGCTTTTTAATAGAGCATATTACTCTACCTCTGGTATTCGAGTACTATTATTTCCTACTGGTTTCGCATTTTACGTGCCAATATATATATCATTTTTTCAGTTAGAAAATTACTTCTTCAATTACAAAATTATAATGAATGATTATAATGAATAAATCTTTCTGATGTTTGTCAATTGAATCTCTTCTCCATTTTCTTCCTTGCCTTATGTATGTATATATATATATATATATATATATATCATATATGATATATAATAATAACATTATATTCGTTATAGTTTGGATTTGATGGTGGAAATTAGCTTCGGACTTCGTATCCTTTATAACTTACCTTCTAGTATAGGATATTATGTATTACA